>NC_081184.1:48746285-48971590 GCF_029867415.1 Vicia villosa
GATTCCTTCCTTAAAACAAAATTATCATCAAAAGAAGTGTCGTTATCGGAAACTAACCTTTCATCGGCAATATTTAAATCCCGGATTCCATCTTCCATTTCCAACTCTATCTTCCCAAAAACCTCTTTGTTCCATCTTCTAAGTTTGTCTTTTAATAAGCGAAGCTTTTCCTTTAAAATAAAATCTCCTCTACCTTCCACCTTCATGCTTTTCCATTCTTTCTCCACAAAAGGAATGAACAAATTAGATGAAAACCACTCATTATTGAATCTAAAAGGCTTCGGTCCCCAATCCAAACCATCCATTACTAACCAAACCGGGCAATGGTCCGATATGTCTCTATCACCTTTGACTTGACCAACCACCCCCCAATCCACAACAATGCTACTAGAAATAAGAAAACGGTCTAAGCGACTCATAGATTTTCCGTCACCACTAAACCAAGTAAATTTTTTACCTTTACATGGAACATCCACTAAAAGGCTTTTATCAATGAAATCCGAAAATAGATCCTCTTCATAATGATGTGTTGTCGCCGTTCTCCCCCTTCCTTTCACTAGAGTTTTTTGTAGCGTTAAAATCTCCTCCCATTATCCATTCTCCATCTTTGAATGCTTCTTTCAAATCTAAAAGCTCCTTCCACATCTCCTTTTTCTTGCTCAACAAACAAGAAGAATAAACATTAACAATGTAAAAAATCTTATTCTTCCACTCCACTATATTGCCCAAATACCCATCTCCCTTAAAACTTCCCACCACCACCACCTTATTACTATTCCAAAGAGTGATCAAACCTCCCGACCTCCCCAAAGAATTAGAGAAAGAAAATCCAACGTCCGGATTGTGCCAAAAGCTCTTCGCCACGCTATCCCCCATATTAGTAATTTTTGTTTCTTGAATCATAAACATATCCGCCTTAGAATTTTTAATAATAGAACAAATTCTCTTCCTTTTAAGAGAATTAACACCCCCTCTTATGTTTAAGGTCCCAATAATCATGGTTCACCTTTAGAATACTCCTTCCGTCCTTCCCCATTGTCACTACTTCCAACAGTACAGTCACGTCTCAATACCATTTTTTTCCCACATCCATCCACATCTACCACCCCCAATACCTCCATAGCATCCCACAAGTCCCCTCCATATCTCTTTTCCAGAAACTTCCATTGACGACGATTATTACGAACAATGTCGGACTCTTCTGATTGATTTCCATAAGATTCTAAGCCCCCACTGTGTGAGCCTTCAGCCCTGCCCACCCCTGCTATATTGATAATTGCAACAGTATCATCCGGACCCCCACTGTGCACACAACGCTGACTCAGAGAATTAATTCCACTGCCTTGTCGCTTTGCTGCCTTCCCACCCTTATGTTGAAAGAGTATTGTGGTGTACTTTTCGTTTATATCGTATCCACAGGGATTATTGCGATATCACCGCCGTTCTATAGCCTATTTTGTCTTGAGTTAATGTTACTTTAGTTTTAGGTTTGCAAAAGATCATTCAATTCTTTTAGTAGCAAAGAGTAAATTAATGAAAGTTCTAAGTTAAAGAAAATGTATCAAGATTCGATTTCATCGACCTAAATTTGTATGTTTCCTTATAAATAGATGCTTATGAACTTGCTAACGATCAATATAATTACGTATCGACACCTATATCGTCCGTGTCCGCAACGATATAGCTAGATTTACCGTATTGTTTAACCGACGATTTCTCCACCGTTTAAACAATACAAATAACATTTTAAGAACCGATACTTAGTAAACATCAAACTCTAAATCCATGTCTGCAACTTATAGTTTGAAAGATGATTAGTTAGGTCTAGATACAAACATTGATGTCTCAAACATTTATACCAAAGAAAAAGCTTTAATAAACAAACTAAACCATCTATATTGATCATCACTTGTTCATACACATATATTCACAAGAAAAACATACAAAAGGCTAGGAAGATTACATCTTATCTTGATACAAAAGGGATTTAGCTATCCATGAGAATGGTAGCTTGCACAAGAAGGAAAGGATGAAGATCAACAAGCATCAAGGGCGATTAATCGACGATCAAGGCTTCCAATCTTCAACTCTATATTTGCTACAGTGTATTATGCTCTTGTTTCTCTCTAAAATATCTCTAACTCCCTCAAAAGTGATCTGGCCCATAAACAAATAAACAAAGTTTCGCAGACCGCGCTTAGCGCGGTGCAGCCCGCTAAGCGCGCTATCAATAATTGCTTAAACCGCCCAACCGCGCTAAGCGGGCTCCAGACCTCGCTTAGCGCGGAACTCTCTGCCAGAACTTCCTTCTTTTCTTCAAAAGCGCGCTTAGCGGGCTCAACCTCGCTTAGCGCGCTACCTCTTTTCAGCAATCCTTGGCTTTGGTCTTGGAACATCTTCAAAGTGCTTTTTCCATGGTCCAAGCTTCCAATTATCTATAAAAACTACAAAATCCAAC
Source organism: Vicia villosa (assembly GCF_029867415.1). Classification (NCBI taxonomy): domain Eukaryota; kingdom Viridiplantae; phylum Streptophyta; class Magnoliopsida; order Fabales; family Fabaceae; genus Vicia; species Vicia villosa. The sequence goes on from NC_081184.1 coordinate 48,748,744, forward strand.
ATAGATTGCAAAGATAAGAACTATTCAACAATAATATAAATATAAGAATAAATATATACTAAATGACAATAAAATACTACTATTAACCACAAAAAGACTTGAGAGTTACCAAAAATTACCTAAGATATTTACACAAATTGGTAACTAACAACTCTCCCCAACTAAACCTTTGTTTGTCCTCAAACGAAAACAAACACAAAAACAATCAACAAGCAAAACCAAGAGAGCACAAGCTAAGACAAGAACAAATGGGTGGTTCAAATTCCATAAGCACACAAGCAACATCTCACCCTTGCTCAAATAATACCATGCTTGAGATACTAATACTAAATACACAATTGATGTAAACAGCTCCTAAAACAAAATAAGTTCAAAATTGAATCACAACCTACACACTTCTCTAGTAAGAGACAAAATTGAGGACCTAACACTCACACAACAATGTCGCCAACATCCAGAATTAATTATGCAATCATCTACACAACATTTATATAAAAAGCGTAAAAGCAAGAATCACAAAGACTTAAGGGTTGAAACTTGGGTTGGTTAACAAGGAAGTGTCATTTCTCAAGGCCATTGAAACAAAAGGGGTCAATTCCTAAGAGAGCATTCAAATCATGATTATATCCACACATCCTTATCAACCGATCACACAATTTTATTGCTCAAGAGTTCATCTTTTTATTTTAAAGGAACTAGCTATATACAAAGCTCTTCTCTTTTCCTTTTTCTTTTTCTTTTCATTCATTTTTTTTTTCTTTCTTTTTCTCTCTTGAGCAATTATTTATTTTCTTCTACACACCAATACAACCGAGATCAAAATTTTATTCTCCCCAACTTGAATATTACCACCACATAATCACGAATGCTCCCTATTCTAAGGCGAAAAGGAATCAATCCTAACCACATTTCATGGTACTTTTCAAGGTTCAAAGAAAGTCATCAAGATTCAAATCAAAAATCGGCAATTATAAGGCATGACATGATACCGATTGAATCTTGGCAAAATGGCTCAAAGTGGTTAGCAAATACTCACACACTCACCGGGTAGGTTATATTTGGAAGAGAAGTTATACTCGTAATGCGAAACAAAATGCTTTGATCACTTTCATGCTTTACACAATTAAAATAAAAAACGCAAGATTAAACATAATAAACACGAGTTAAACGCACATTGTTGGTAACCACAAAATAATATATATATGTACAATGGAAAGGCTCCTCACACTAGTTTTAGAACTAAAATGATTCATTATTGAACTATATTTGTTAAAGAAAATATGACATCTCATTTGTACAATTACAAGCATCTCATTCATGGTATATTAAAGGAACGGTAGAAATGTACCTTGCACGTGCTAATTTCACACTATATCATCACCGCCCCAATTGGTTGTAAAAGCTTGCTTCATCAAAGGAAGCACTTTCACAAGAACAACAACAAAAATTTAAAAACACAATTGCATATGTATATAGAAATAAAAGCAATTAAACTAAAAACTTAATAAATTAAAAACAAACACCAACAGGTGTCAAAATATCCAAAAAGGCATAGCAATGCCTAAGGTTCAAAATACCTCATCCTATAAAAGGACGGAACAAAAACTACAAAGCTTAAGTCAAAAATAAAAAAAAAACTAGCACTAAACATACTAACTAAACATACTAAGTATCAACTAAAAAGAACTACTCATCCTCATCATCTTCCACATTCTCATTCTCGCCACCATCTCCCTCCTCCTCAGGAAATGGACTGACCTCAGGCCAATTAGCATAATCCACCAAATCTTGGCGAGAACTCCACGGATGAGCCACATGGGGCTCCATCATCTGCAACCTCAGCTGAGACATAGCGTCATGCATAAACATGAATGCTCTCTGATGTGCCATATGAAATGCCAAGTTCTCCTCTCTATCAGGATCACTACGGCGGCGAGCAGGGCGAGCAGCAGCAACAGGAACAGCAGTTAACCTGGATAAACAATAACGCTCAATAAAAGTATCATCAATAAAAGTGTCAATGGACATAAGCCCCTCAGAAGGAATCTGCACTCTAGCTTTCCTGCACAGATTCATGATCAAACCCGGGAATATCAACTTGCAGGGAGCACGATCACCATGGCGAGTTCCACTCAAAGCAACCCTCTTCAGCTCATTCGCAATAATGCGAGTAATATCAATCGGCTCATGCTCAATCATACGAGCAACCAAAGCAGCAGACTCAGCAGGTAAAGAAGAAGTGTGACTCCTAGGCCTCAAATTATGAAGGACCACAGACATGAGAATCTGAGCATTAGTAGACAACGACTTCCTAGAGAATTTCTGGGGCTGTTGTGAAGGATTAAGATCATAAGATTGCCCAACCGAACACAAGACCTCCCTCAGATGCTCCCAATCGAAATTACCCCTTGCTAATTGCACATGATACCCACACAGCTCACCATCCTCAAAAGGTAATTGAGTTCCAAGAAACTCACGGATAGCCTGACGAGAAAAATCAATTTCCTTACCACGCACCCAAGTTTTGAACTCAAAGGGAACACCTTCAACCGGAAATTCTTCATTTGGAACGGCATTAGCATAGAACTCTCTTACAATCTCCAAATGAAACTTAGGTGCAGGCTCACAAAGTCTAAGCCAACCATACTCCTCAATGGTGCGATGACACCACCCATAGGTTCCCTCAGGATTGATCCTCACAATTCGCTCTGGCCACCATGTCCTAACCTCTAACTTCTTATACCTCGCCTCCTGAACATGACTCTTAAAACGGTTTTGATTAAACGGAATAGCCCTAGGTGCTTGAGAAGAACTGCCACCTTCGGTTCCGGTCTTTCTTTTCTTAGAGCCCAGGAATTTCGGTCCATCTGAAATAATTAGGAACACAGCACCACAAAACCAACATGTTAACACAATTCATAACAAAAATTAAACAGCCACAGCAAGAATTAAAACAAAAGATCACTCCCCCTGCATCAAACAAAAACAGGGAGAAGAGGGGATTTTTCTGAAATCCCCAGACCGCGCTAAGCGCGCCTACCGCGCTAAGCGGGCTCTGCGATTTGCAGAAAAAATCCCCTGCGAACCAGGGTTTCATCCATGCATTTCCAGCACCCAAATATGATTCTAAACAAGCACAAAGCACTGGAAACCAGATTGAATCACTAAGTTTTCAAAACAACAACCCTAACCACAAAATTTCTATTCCTAAACTAAAATTAAACCCTAATATATAAAACAAGCATAAAGAAATAGCAAAGGAAATGGAGAAATTACCTTGGTGAAGATGAAGGAGAAGAAAAGCAAGGAATTTGAATGCTAAGCAACACAAAAATGGAGAAGCAAAGAGAGAAATATCTTTAGGAGAGCAAAATGAGGGAAATGAGGCAACAAGACCTCAAAACCCTATTTTCTCCACTTGGTAACGCGCTGGGCCGGGTCAAAAACATAAAGGCCCAAAATTGCAATATTTTTTTTTTCTGAAAAACCAACCCGCGCTAAGCGCGCAAGTCTCTGGAACTTGGGGTTCCAAAATTGCAAAAGCGCGCTAAGCGGGCTAGTGGCGCGCTAAGCGCCCTTGACAGAACACAGAAAAAATTTTCTTCTACCAGCAAGTGTAACTTTACCGGTAGACTGATTTTGGCTCGACCAGAACGCAAAAAACATAAACGGTAAAAAACACATAAAACAAGCTGAATATTTACAAATTGGGGTGCCTCCCAATAAGCGCTTTGTTTAACGTCGGTCAGCTCGACGGTCAAAGGCAATCAAGGATCACCAAACGATAAAACACAAGTTTCACGATTAAAATCGCATCCTCGATAAACCTTCAACCTCTGACCATTAACTACCCATTCTTGCTTTGATTTTTGGTCCTCTATCACAATAGCCCCATGGCTTCTAACCTCTTTGACCAAAAACGGTCCGGACCATTTAGACTTCAACTTTCCCGGAAAAAGTCTTAACCGGGAATTGAAAAGTAAAACTAATTGCCCTACCTTAAAGTCCTTCATTCTAACCTTACTATCATGATAGAATTTGGTCTTTTCCTTGTAAATCGAATTAGACTTATAGGCATGCAATCTCATCTCTTCTAACTCATTAAGTTGGATTTTTCTTCTCTCTCCACACAACTTGTGGTCAAAATTCAAAAGCTTCAAGGCCCAATATGCCTTATGTTCTAGTTCTACGGGAAGGTGACAGCTTTTACCATACACCATTTGGAATGGTGTAAGACCGATCGGTGCTTTGAAAGCTGTCCGATACGCCCACAAGGTTTCATCAAGCTTCATCGACCAATCCTTCCTAGAGCTAGACACAGTTTTCTCAAGAATTCTCTTAATTTCTCTATTGGTCCTCTCAACTTGCCCATTAGTTTGTGGATGATATGGAGTAGCTACCTTGTGCTTTACTCCATATTGCTCCAACACTTTTTCAAGCGGAGCATTACAGAAATGAGATCCACCATCACTAATTAATACTCTTGGCGAGCCAAACCACGAAAATATATTTTTCTTCAAAAACTTTATCACGGTCTTACCATCCGCTTTGGGTGAAGCAATCGCTTCCACCCACTTAGACACGTAATCAACAGCTACCAAGATGTATTCATTTGACATTGAGGAAGGGAAGGGTCCAACAAAATCAATGCCCCAACAATCAAATACTTCTACTTCTACAATACTTTGGAGGGGCATTTCCTCTCTTTTCCCTATTCCACCAGTTCGTTGACAACTGTCGCATGAGGCAACATGGTGGTAAGCATCTTTGAACAAAGTAGGCCACCAAAATCCCGATTGAAGGACTTTTGTGGCCGTACGCAAACCATTAAAATGACCACCATACGGCGAATTGTGGCAATGCCACAAGATGCTTTTTGCCTCCTCATCCGCGACACATCTTCTCAAAAGATTGTCACTACTCAACTTAAACAAGTGAGGATCGTCCCAAACATAAAAATTAGCATCGTTTAAAAACTTTTTTCTTTGATTCCAAGTTAGATCCTCCGGTATCCAGCCAGATGCTTTGTGATTAGCCATATCTGCGAACCAGGGTCTAACTTCTTGTACCATGTACAGTTTTTCATCTGGGAATTCTTCCCTCACCTCTTTTTCATTGTTTGTCACCTCGGTATTCACTAACCGAGACAAATGATCCGCAATCAAATTTTCTGTACCTTTCTTATCTTTCACTTCAAGATCAAATTCTTGAAGCAAAAGAATCCACCGAATAAGCCTCTGTTTTGAATCAGGCTTGGTGAGCAGATATTTGATTGCAGCATGATCAGTATAACACACCACTTTAGAACCAATGAGGTAAGAGCGAAACTTTTCCAATGCAAATACAATTGCGAGCAATTCTTTTTCGGTAGTGGCATAGTTAACCTGTGCCTCATTTAAAACTTTGCTCGCATAATGTATAGCATGGAATTGTTTGTTCTTCCTTTGGCCTAAGACCGCACCAACCGCATAGTCACTCGCATCGCACATGAGTTCAAACTCAAGCGACCAATTAGGAGCGACAATTATGGGTGTGGTGGTCAAATTTGCTTTAAGTTCTAGGAAAGCTTTTAGACATGATTCATCAAAATTAAATTCCATACCTTTGTTGAGCAAATTACTCAAAGGCTTTGCAACCTTGGAAAAATCCTTGATGAATCTTCTATAGAACCCAGCATGTCCCAAGAAGCTCCTTATGCCTTTCACATTCACCGGAGGGGGAAGCTTTTCAATAACTTCAATTTTTGCCGGATCGACCTCAAGCCCCTTTGAAGAAACCTTGTGGCCAAGCACAATCCCATTCGTCACCATGAAAGTGCATTTCTCCCAGTTGAGAACCAAATTTGTTTCTATGCATCTCTCCATCACCACATCAAGGTTTTTCAAGCACAAGTCAAAGGACGACCCGTACACAGAAAAATCATCCATGAACACCTCAATGCTTTTTTCGATCAAATCTGAGAAAATAGCTTGCATGCACCTTTGAAATGTTGCAGGAGCATTACATAGTCCAAATGGCATTCTTCGGTATGCGAAAACGCCAAAAGGACATGTAAAAGCAGTTTTCTCGTGGTCCGCCGGATTCACTGATATTTGATTGTATCCCGAATAACCATCCAAGAAACAATAGAAATTTCTTCCGGCTAACCTCTCTAACATTTGATCCATAAAAGGTAATGGAAAGTGATCTTTTCTTGTTGCTTGGTTCAACCTCCTATAATCAATACACATACGCCACCCGGTCACCGCTCTCGAAGGAATCAACTCGTTCTTCTCATTTCTCACAACTGTCAATCCACCCTTCTTAGGAACCACATGCACCGGGCTCACCCATTCGCTATCGGAGATGGGATAAATCATACCCGCCTCTAATAACTTCACAACCTCTTTTCTAACAACTTCTTTCATGGTTGGATTCAATCGCCTTTGAGGTTGTGCCACGGGCCGAAAATCATCTTCTAACATAATCTTATGCATACAATAGGCTGGACTAATACCCTTCAAGTCGGATAAAACCCATCCTATTGCTTCTTGATTCTTTGTCAACACTTCCTTCAATCGATGCTCTTCCTTGTTAGACAAACCACTATTAATGATAACCGGCTTAGTAAAATTGTCACCGAGAAACACGTATTTCAAGTGAGACGGTAACACATTCAACTCCACCTTTTGCTCTTCAACTTTAGGTTCATCCTTCAACTCTTCAATTTGAGTTTCAAATGGATTCATCTCCTCACAAGCTTCTAAATTTCTCAAGCAATCTTCAATTTCCTTCTCTTGATCTTCGGTGAGAACTTCAAGAGCTTCCATTAAAGTCTTCTCAAGAGGATTTGACAAGTGCATTTGATTCTCCACTTTCATAATAGCCCTTTCGGTAGCATCGATTCTAAAACAATCATCCTCATCATTAGGATGCTTGATGGCTTCAAAGAGATCAAGACATAATTCTTCATCTTGGTACCTTAATTTCATTAAGCCATCATCAATATCTATCATCATTCGGGCCGTCTTCATAAAAGGCCTTCCTAAGATCAATGGAATCTCAGGATCTTCTTCCATGTCTATGACAATAAAATCAACAGGATACCAAAATTTGTCAACCTTGACAAGCAAGTCTTCCGCAACTCCATGAGGATGAGCTGTGGATTTATCTGCTAATGATAACGTCATTCTTGTCGGCTTCAAATCGTTGATTCCTAATCTTCTCACCATAGACAATGGGATCAAATTAATGCTAGAACCGGTATCGACCAAACCTTTGCCTATGTGAACATTTCCAATAGACACCGGTAAGGTTACCCGCCCAGGATCATTCGATTTTATCGGAGTAGTGCGTTGAATTAACGCATTACAACAAGAGCTCACCGTTACTACCTCCGGATCCAAGAATCTTCTCTTCTTAGTGATGATGTCTTTGATGAATTTTGCATACATCGGCATTTGCTCTAATGCTTCAGAAAAAGGAACATTAATTTGCAACTTGCTAAAAATATCCAAGAACCGAGCATAGTGCTTTGCATCTTCTTTCTTTGACGGACCGGGAGGGTAAGGTAATTTCTTCACTTGTATAGAATCATCCACCTTCTTCTTTCCCTTTTCACTCACACTCAATTTTTTTCTCTCTTTTTCTACAACTTTCTCAAGAGTTTCTTTTTCCACTAATTCTTTCTCTTTCTTATTTTCAACTAAATCACCCTCAACATTTTTTTCTACTTCAATCACCCTATCTTTTTCACTCTCAACAATTTCCTCCTCAACTATCTCTCCTACACCCATATCAATATTTCTACCGCTACGAGTTAGAATTGACTTACAATGCTCACAAGGATTTTCTTGTGTAGTAGCCGGAAAAGGACCTTTGTTTTGATCGGCAAGTTGCTTTGACAATTGCCCGACTTGAGTTTCAAGGTTCTTTATTGCGGCATCCGTACTCTTTTGGCTTGCAATTTGCAATTGCATGAATTGGCTAAGAGTGTCCTCGATTGAAAGCTTTGTTTGTTGAGGTTGTTGATTGTAACCGCCTTGATAAGGATTTTGACGATTCGATGGGCCCGCTTCCGGTCTCCATCCTTGTTGATAACCTTGATTACCTCTTTGTTGGTAACCTTGGTTATTGTTGTAAGGTTGTTGTTGTTGTCTCCCACCATATCCTTGATTAGGATTAGACACATAATTCACCTCTTCACCCGGTGGAGGACAAAAACCTGTTTGATGGTCACCCCTACACAATTCACAAAACATCACATGTTGATTTTTAGAAGGGCTCCCATTTATCTCTTTGATTTGTTGAGGGAGTTTTGACATTTGTTGAGTGAGCAATTCTACTTGTTGTGTCAATAACTTGTTTTGAGCAAGTATTGCATCACTAGTATTCAATTCAAGAACTCCCGGTTTTCTTTGCAATGCACTACGGTTGTGTTGCCCTTGATGATCATTCAAAGCCATTCTATCAATGATAGCAATCGCTTCTGCAGCAGTTTTTGACATCAACGAACCACCCGCGGTAGCATCTAAAAGAGTTTTTGGTTGAGGTTGGAGTCCATTTCTAAAGATATGGATTTGAGACAATTCATCAAACCCATGACCTTTGCACTTTCTAACCATGGACTTGAACCTCTCCCATGCTTCATTGAGAGATTCATTCGAACCTTGAGAGAACACCGCAATAGAAGTTTTCGCTTCCATGAACCTATTGTGAGGAAAGAACCGATCTAAGAACTTCTCTTCTAACTCGTTCCAATTTGTCATGACATTATTAGGTTGATCAAGGTACCATTCCTTAGCTTTTCCAATTAAGGAATGAGGAAAAAGTCTCCTGAACACCTGTTCTTCTTGGTCTTCCGGAGCACCAATTGTTCCGGCGATCTCGTAGAACTTTGTTAGATGAGTAAATGGATCCTCGTGATCTGCCCCTGTGAACGGATTTTGGTATAATAATTGAAGTAACCCCGTCTTCATTTCGGAGTTTCTTCCATTGGCCTGATCACGAGCAAATTGTGCATTGAGACGAGGGCTGTTAACACATGGCCCTCGAGGTGGTGGATCCGCAGCCATTTCTTCCTCAACCAAGTTTTCAACCGGAGTTGAAGAAGAAGATGCCTCTTGTTGTTGTCTTCTTTCCCTAGCTAGTTGTCTCCTCCTACGAGTTTTGCTATTCTCTCTACGAACAGTCCTCTCAATCTCAGGATCAAAAAGGAGTTGATCTGCAGGTACACGTCCTCGCATAAACTGTAATCTGAAAAACTAACCAAGCAAATTAACAAACACAAGGAAAATAAATTTAGAAACAAGATATTAATTATAAGACTCAATACAAAACAAACTATTGCAATGCTTGCAATATCTAAACAACAATCCCCGGCAACGGCGCCATTTTGTTGAAAGAGTATTGTGGTGTACTTTTCGTTTATATCGTATCCACAGGGATTATTGCGATATCACCGCCGTTCTATAGCCTATTTTGTCTTGAGTTAATGTTACTTTAGTTTTAGGTTTGCAAAAGATCATTCAATTCTTTTAGTAGCAAAGAGTAAATTAATGAAAGTTCTAAGTTAAAGAAAATGTATCAAGATTCGATTTCATCGACCTAAATTTGTATGTTTCCTTATAAATAGATGCTTATGAACTTGCTAACGATCAATATAATTACGTATCGACACCTATATCGTCCGTGTCCGCAACGATATAGCTAGATTTACCGTATTGTTTAACCGACGATTTCTCCACCGTTTAAACAATACAAATAACGTTTTAAGAACCGATACTTAGTAAACATCAAACTCTAAATCCATGTCTGCAACTTATAGTTTGAAAGATGATTAGTTAGGTCTAGATACAAACATTGATGTCTCAAACATTTATACCAAAGAAAAAGCTTTAATAAACAAACTAAACCATCTATATTGATCATCACTTGTTCATACACATATATTCACAAGAAAAACATACAAAAGGCTAGGAAGATTACATCTTATCTTGATACAAAAGGGATTTAGCTATCCATGAGAATGGTAGCTTGCACAAGAAGGAAAGGATGAAGATCAACAAGCATCAAGGGCGATTAATCGACGATCAAGGCTTCCAATCTTCAACTCTATATTTGCTACAGTGTATTATGCTCTTGTTTCTCTCTAAAATATCTCTAACTCCCTCAAAAGTGATCTGGCCCATAAACAAATAAACAAAGTTTCGCAGACCGCGCTTAGCGCGGTGCAGCCCGCTAAGCGCGCTATCAATAATTGCTTAAACCGCCCAACCGCGCTAAGCGGGCTCCAGACCTCGCTTAGCGCGGAACTCTCTGCCAGAACTTCCTTCTTTTCTTCAAAAGCGCGCTTAGCGGGCTCAACCTCGCTTAGCGCGCTACCTCTTTTCAGCAATCCTTGGCTTTGGTCTTGGAACATCTTCAAAGTGCTTTTTCCATGGTCCAAGCTTCCAATTATCTATAAAAACTACAAAATCCAACATAGATTGCAAAGATAAGAACTATTCAACAATGATATAAATATAAGAATAAATATATACTAAATGACAATAAAATACTACTATTAACCACAAAAAGACTTGAGAGTTACCAAAAATTACCTAAGATATTTACACAAATTGGTAACTAACAGAAAATACACGGATTCTTCCTCCCTCCTTTGCAGAAAACACACAGCGCGTTTAAAGATTTTCTTCGAACTAGCCTTGTTCTCCGTCTCTCTTCCAGCACCGCTTGAGACTTAACACTGGAACATTTAACAACAGCACGTGATGAGGCAGGGAGCACGACCAGCTCACGCCCTGCAGAATTTATCGTTTCCAAATCAACGAAAATTTCGTCCCGATAACGAGACACAGCCTCGTCAAAGCTTCCCAAGACAGAATGGTTCCCCACGGCAACACTGTCAAGAGCGAGTGGCGTTTCGGCCAGAATCGAAGAAGATCCCCTTTCAGCCATAACCACAGAAGAATTAACAGGACAATCCACCAAAATATCACCAGGACCGCCACCCGACGACACTCCCTTCAAACCTGATCCACATAAAGGATCACCATCACCCTTCACATTACCCTCAGAGGAAAACTGTTGAATTGTGTCATTTGAAAATTCTGTATCTAAATCCTCCTCTCCATCCCCATTGAGATCCTGCCAAACTCTGTCATCATCAGCCGAAGAAGATACGGAGTCCACTGTACCCGATGGCTCGACGTTACTGCGTAACAGCCCCGTAGCATCCTCTCGAACCACCAAGTTAAACGGTTTACCATCGATATTAGCTTGAACAGCATCTGGGATTTGAAGATCAAGTCTGATCTTAACCAGAATCCTTGCAACATCAAAAACATCCCCTTTTGCGGTTCTCTCGTCAATGCATAAGAAACTCCCCCATACCTCCGCTAGAGCCACGAAGAAAGAAGGCTTCCACGCATGAACCGGAATACCATAAATTCGCAGCCAAACGTCTCTGCTCTCCGCTACCATTCCTTCCTCCCACCTCTTTATATCTGAGAACCAACTTTTCCACCATGTTTCGCCTTCAGCTATTAGGTCTTCGATGAAACCCTCCTCCCTGTCTTCCAACAAGCAGACATCTCCTCCCAACTGTGTGACTCTCACGGCAAAAATACCCTCCATCTCCAAGTAGGATTGTAAGTTGTATGTAGACCCTGGCATTAGAACTCTCCCAATGAAAGCTTTCTGGAACCTCTTCTTATCTTCCTCCTCAGACTTGTAAATCAAAGGTGAGAAGCACTTCCCAGCCACTTCAGGTTCGCCCGAAACACCCCCAACCACCTCTGCGAAAGATTTAGCACCTCTTCTGTAATCCCGCCCCTCATTGAGCCTCTTCTCCTTCGTCCCCTTAACCTCGTTCGCGCCTCCTCTGCCTCTGTGTATTTAACCGTCCACCAATCCCCTATGAAAACGAGGGAGATTGACATGGATCTTCCTCCCTGCAATCATAATGTTATCGAGTTTGACCGCAAACAGCCTACCATCTTCAATGTCAACGAAACGTGCGAAACCGAATCGCTTCCCTCTGTTGTTCCTCCTTGGGGAGATCGAGACTTCAACAGCTTTACCAACACATCCAAATAGCTCGAACAAATCCTTCGCACTTGTATAATCTGGGAACTCCGAAACGTAGAAAGAAACAAGCCCCGCTCCAGTTGTCGAAACATTACGGTTACGCCCCCCAAAAGGAAAAGTGTCCCACCTCAAGTTCCCTCTCCCTTGATTACGACGGCCAAAAACAGTAGTCCACCCACAGTTGCCCCTGGAAAATCGATTGCCGCTCATCCGCCAAAACCTGGTCCTCCTCACAGAAAGACCACCAAAACAACCCAAACAGAATAGACGAAGATGAAGAACAGACTAGCTGAGCGTTACAACACGGTGGTACCAAAAGCCCTAAAACAGAATCGGTTTGAATCTTCTCACCAAGGTCCCTGAGCCCTAAAGCCAGGAGTTTAAACCGAAGATGATAGGATTCACGACACCACTCTAGAGGCCTTCAGAATCCGCCGTAGAAACAGAAGAAAAACGCTCGTAGAAACTCACCGTGAGGCTACCGGAAAGCCCCAAACGGAAAAAGTCTTCATCGGAAATCGCCTTCTTTTTTAGAACTAAAATTGGTATTCAATTTTGATATAACAGATTAAAAGAAAAAAAAAGTTAAATTGACTTTAGAATTGAAATTCCACTTAAACACAGCACTAAGAAAACAAAAATATTGAAGAAAATCTGAAGCATTATTATACATAATTAGCAAAGAAATCAAAACAAAATCTAAAACCAAAAAACTAAACAAATCCGCATTCTTGCAATTCTGAACTCATGTGTTGTATCATATAGCATTAACCTACTCTAAGAGTCTCTACAATTTTACTTTATTTTTTAAAATATAACATAGTTCTACTATTTAAATGTAAGTGTTGAAAGAGTTATACCTTAATCAAGAAAATCAAAGTAGTGTGAAATGAAAATCATCCTCCTCAACAAAATGTTGGCAAGGCATCGAAAGTGAGAGTGAGCTGAGAAGAGAACAGTGGCAGATTTTAATATACATAGAGAAAGAAACAGTTGAGAGAGTAAGATGAAGCGGATAGTATAGTGAGTGGTGGCTGAAGATTATATTATGAGTGTAAAATATCAAATAAAAGAAAAACTTAAAAGAATGATCTCAGACTTAACAACGTCTGAACACTACCCTTATACCCTATGCTTGTCACAATTTGACAAACATAGCCTAGACTCTAGGCTTAACTCATATCCGAAAGAAGGACATGAGAGACTCAAACATGACTAAAAAATATGAAACGGAAAAGACTCTAGAAACCTGAGCAATTTAAACAACATACCTGGACTTTAACAAATGTCTTAATCAAGAGATGTTATTTGAAAAAGAACTGCATGTGGACTTATGCAATGGTTGGAGCATGCACTATATTAGAACAAGTGATACACACCATCAATACATGTTTTTAGATGATAATCCTAAGAATGATCCTTGCTGGTTTTCAAGGACAAAACATGTCTTAAGTTATGTTCTGACATCTCATATGACATTGTTCTTCTGACTTAAAGATTAGTCTTTGAGAGACTTTTCATTTGATTAGAAGCATAATAACATTGTATTTGTTGATCTTCATACTCTCTTACTCCCCCTGAGATATACAAATTGAGGATATCTTTGATGTTTGTCCTTGAAGCACTATTCATTTGGAATTTGCCACAGTTTCCAAATTCAGAATCCTTAGTTTGGTTGCTACACAAGATTCAAATTGTCACACTCTACAATTTGAAGTAGAAGAAACTTTAATTGTATAACCATAAATTATTCTTCAGCAGATAAGTCTGAACCTTATCTCTCTGGTGTCTTCAACAGTAGTGATGATGTATTTTCGTGTAGAGTCTTTTCTTCATCACATACTTCTTCTCTTCATACTGATACTGCAAATATGCAGCTCCCATCAAGATATTTAACAGAATCAGTATGCTTCACCAGATACCATTGCCAAACTTCCTAAACTTGTGAGGATAACATTGAACATTAACATTTAGTTCACACTAGTCCTTGAATACACAACTGGAAGGGTTTCTCATCTAATAAGTACTAAGTCTCCCGTCACAGTACTCATTAGTTACTCAGTAAGATTTACTACTCACACTAGTTCATCTTGACTGATTTCTTCTTCTCAGTCTTGCATCCAGGTTCTAAACCTAATAAGTACTAAGTCTCCCGTCGAAGTAATTACCAGTTAGTCAGTTAGAATTTACTACTCACACAACGAGAGTTTGAGGTCTTATACCAGATAGTAGATATCAAAGCATCAACTCTAAATACAACGAGAGCGCTTTAGAGTTGATTATATTTTATTTGATTTTCAAAAAGTGATTTCACTTGTTAAATGATTTAGCAAGAGCAAACTTTAAAGCTGATTTTATAACAAATCAATAAACACGAGAGTGTGAGAAAAGAGTTTTTAATTCAAATAACGTATTTTGAAAAGCATTTCTAAACTTAATTTATACCGATGATTTATTAAACCTGAACGTTTGACCCTTACATACCAGTACTATTAGCATTATTATTAGTAACATCTGATATGATATCATCCTTCATGGTTTTTGGTTAACATCTCTAACATCTAATTCATAGCACTTGGGGTGGAAACAATAAAGTGTAATTATCAGCAACATCCAGACATATCAAGGAATAGAATAGTCAACATCTCAATAATCTTTTCTTTAGACCTTTACTCTGATTTAGAGATGATGGATGCCATAGTATTGAAGACACTCTTCATCACAATGATGTCTAGTATTGAAGACACTTTTCAAGACACAATAATTGATCTTGCTTCACAGCTTCAATCAACATAATACTCAACTCTTAACTACATGTTTCGAGTGAGAACAATAACTTCTCTTACCTACAGGTTTCGAGAAGGGCATATCAGTGACCATCCAACAATCCGGGTGGTTCACTTACACGGCTAACCCTAATGATTACATCTTTCTAAAACCGGCTAGCTTCTCAAAACATGGTGACCTTCCCATAATTCGAGAGGTTCACTCTACAGACTCATCCCTTAAAAACTACATTATTAAAATTACGGCTGGTACAAATCTTAGATTACAAAGCTTCTATTTATAACTTATTCCCAACTTGATTTGGGCCTTCAAATCTTAACAAACTGACATAATAAACTGTTGCTAAAATTGCCCCACAATATAAGCTCCAAGATATTCTCCACAAATATCTCCATAAAATATGCTCCAAGTAACAACAATAAGTTGTTACACTTTTGCAACAGATTCTCCTATAAAATCTTTCCACATTTAGTTTCCTAAATGTTCTCCTTGATCTCCTTAGATATAGCTCCACATAGGATTCAATGTTTTAGGAATATTCTGTTTCTGTTATAACAGAATCCAAACTGTCAGCTCAAACACGATGTCACGACATCTTCTTTGATATTTTGTTCCAGATGTTGAAACATTTCAACACAACATATTTCTCCATTAAATAGAACTTCCACCTGCTTTCTCTTACAAGTTATAATTTTATTTATCCTATTGCTGCTAAATTAGTTTTACCAAGCATAAATTCAATCCTCAAAAGCACTAACAAAGCTATAATAGCATGATTCAGAATGGTTTGCATAAGTTGGGTCATCTAGTATCTTTACCGTATCCTTTATGAAGAATTGAGTTTTATTCTTTCCAGCGAAATTACGATACAACAACATGTAATTCAATATTATATCAATTGCGTCTAATCCACTACTTTACAAATTGTATCGAGTGTAAGGGAGTTTGATAATGCAAAATTGAATCGCATTATTTATCTGTTTTTATCGATTCTGTTGCTTCACGTTGGTATTTTATTATGTTTTCATGTATTTATATTAATTCATGCCAAGGTAAAGCTCCACAATGAATAGAAGAAGAAACATCCTAAATATGATGCACTTCAGCTATGAAGCAGAAGTGCCTGCCAAAAATTGCATAGCAGAAGATTGTTACGGCCGTAACAGCCTATGTGACGACCGGCACAAGAGCAAAAGGTGTGCCCCTCGACACACAATGTCACCTCCGGCACAAGGTGTTTTCTATTAAAAATTGAAAAGCCCAGAACAGATTCACAGAAGTCCAACTCCCACGATAGAACCAGTCTTGCGCATATTTTGAGTCTCCCTATATTTGGGGGAGACTTAGGTCACTCAAGAGGAGTAATATATATAGATGGGCAGTTGCAAAAAGGATCTCTCTCTTCTCTAGCTTCAATTTGCTATGTTTTAGTTTTATTGCTATTTTTCAATTTCCTTCAATTTTCATCTTTCGAGTACCTTTATTTCGAGCCCTTTCCTTTTACTTCCCAAAGCAATAGTTTTCCACAATGGGGGACTATTGCACTATTGAATTAGGAACTACTATTTTAGATTCAAAGTTGTAATTGAAGAACACGTACTTGCATTGAAGAATTAGTACTTGAAATTTATTCCGATTATTTAATTCAACTCCAGGTTTCAATTTATATGCTTAAGTTATTTGACATGCTTATAATTATTTTCCATTAATGACTTTGCATGAACGTACTAAAAACCATGTCCAGCTAATTTTATAACTAGTATGTAATGTCACTGTACCGACAAGTTCGATAATAATTCGGTTTAAAACTAATTAAACGTAATTCCGGTTTTGATTTCTAAAATAAATATTGAATTGTTTTGTTACGGAAGTAAAATAACAAACTAAGGTTTAAAATCAACACAACGAGAGTTTGAGGTCTTATACCAGATAGTAGATATCAAAGCATCAACTCTAAATACAACGAGAGCGCTTTAGAGTTGATTATATTCTATTTGATTTTCAAAAAGTGATTTCACTTGTTAAATGATTTAGCAAGAGTAAACTTTAAAGTTGATTTCATAACATAAATCAATAAACACGAGAGTGTGAGAAAAGAGTTTTTAATTCAAATAACGTATTTTGAAAAGCATTTCTAAACTTAATTTATACCGATGATTTATTAAACCTGAACGTTTGACCCTTACATACCAGTACTATTAGCATTATTATTAGTAACATCTGATATGACATCATCCTTCATGGTTTTTGGTTAACATCTCTAACATCTAATTCATAACACGTGGGGTGGAAACAATAGAGTGTAATTATCAGCAATATCCAGACATATCAAGGAATAGAATAGCCAACATCTCAATAATTTTTTCTTCAGACTTTTATTCTGATTTAGAGATGATGGATGTCATAGTCTGTACCTATAGAGGAGATTCCCTCATTTAGGTTTATGGAACAGACTCAATTATGGCATAACACTGAATTTAATCAAATTCTTCTGAGCCATCTGACTTCCTTGATTCTACATAACACTACCCTTTCTGGATAACAACTAGGGCAGACAACATTCGTGACCATATTTCACTGTGGTTGAGACACAGTGTTCAGCTCCAACAACTGCTCTATGGTTATGAATGAAAAATCTACATATTTGGTTCCCTTGAACAGAAGAAGATACCAGATATAAGCTCATCTTGATTTAAACATAAAGGATCAGTAAGGAATACCTTCATGAGTCTTCTTTAGCACTGAGCTTTTACTTCTAAACTCCCATAAATAAAGATTTGGAGTAGAAGTATATGTTGATCGTGTCCTGATTAACTTATAATCAGATGTCTCCTCTTCCAGGTCAGAAGTAGGTTCCAAACCAATGTACTCACACTGCATTAGTTTAGCACCATAACGTCTGTTCTTCAAATGGTAGCTGCATACCAGTACTAATTTCCCAACATCCAGTAGGACATTTGTTCCTCCTTCTAGGAACACTCCAGCCTTGAAACTCTTCAAGGTTCACACTTGCAGATGATTATGAATATCATTGATCAGTTGACATTCACCAGCTCTAATAAACTATGCCATTATGAGTGGACTTTAGAGATTACTCAAGTATCTTTGACACTTTAACTATAGCTGTAAGGTTCTGCCATACATTCTGTTGAATATAAATAACCCTAGAATCTTTCTTTTACAATAGGGGTTGCACCAGAGGCTACGCAGCGGAAAATAGCCATATATCAACCGAACTTACACAATGCTTACTCCATGAACCAATTGTAAGCACGACATCCAAGGATTGAATGTAACTCAACCTTGGAAAATGCTTGCTTCTGCACTAAGCAACAAACTAGACCCTACTCCAAACATCAAATCCTGATCATAAACCTTAATTACAAAGGTTACCTTATCAGAGTCTTCACTCTTGCATGAAACTTTTGATAATACTCTTTTCTGTGAATAATTATTGGACAATACAATCCAAAGTCTTCACTCCCGCATGAAGTTTCTGAATTTAATCTTCTTGTCCAAGCATCATTATCTTCCTTTCACATGCTGATCAGGTTGTTCTAGGTCTTCCACATATTGGTCCAGCGAAATTACGATACAACAACATGTGATTCAATATGATATCAACTGCGTCTAATCCACTGCTTTACAAATTGTATCGAGTGTAAGGGAGTTTGATAATGCGAAATTGTATCGCATTATTTATCTGTTTTTATCGATTATGTTGCTTCACGTTGGTATTTTATTATGTTTTCAGGTATTTATATTAATTCATGCCAAGGTAAAGCTCCCCAATGAATAGAAGAAGAAACATCCTAAATATGATGCACTTCAGCTATGAAGCAGAAGTGCCTACCAAAAATTGCATAGCAGAAGATTGTTACGACCGTAACAGCCTATGTGACGACCGGCAAAAGAGCAAAAGGTGTGCCCCTCGACACACAATGTCACGTCCGGCACAAGCTGCTTTCTATTAAAAATTGAAAAGCCCAGAACAGATTCACAGAAGTCCAACTCCCACGATAGAACCAGTCTTGCGCACATTTTGAGTCTCCCTATATTTGGGGGAGACTTAGGTCACTCAAGAGGAGTAATATATATATAGATGGGCAGTTGCAAAAAGGATCTCTCTCTTCTCTAGCTTCAATTTGCTATGTTTTAGTTTTATTGCTATTTTTCAATTTCCTGCAATTTTCATCTTTCGAGTACCTTTATTTCGAGCCCTTTCCTTTTACTTCCCAAAGCAATAGTTTTCCACAATGGGGGACTATTGCACTATTGAATTAGGAACTACTATTTTAGATTCAAAGTTGTAATTGAAGAACACGTACTTGCATTGAAGAATTAGTACTTGAAATTTATTCAAATTATTTAATTCAACTCCAGGTTTCAATTTATATGCTTAAGTTATTTGACATGCTTATAATTATTTTCCATTACTGACTTTGCATGAACGTACTAAAAACCATGTCTAGCTATTTTTATAACACTAGTATGTAATGTCACTGTATTGACAAGTTCGATAATAATTCGGTTTAATAACTAATTAAACGTAATTTCGGTTTTGATTTCTAAAATAAATATTGAATTGTTTTGTTACGAAAGTAAAATCACAAACTAAGGTTTAAAATCAACACAACGAGAGTTTGAGGTCTTATACCAGATAGTAGATATCAAAGCATCAACTCTAAATACAACGAGAGCGCTTTAGAGTTGATTATATTTTATTTGATTTTCAAAAAGTGATTTCACTTGTTAAATGATTTAGCAAGAGCAAACTTTAAAGCTGATTTTATAACATAAATCAATAAACACGAGAGTGGGAGAAAAGAGTTTTTAATTCAAATAACGTATTTTGAAAAGCATTTCTAAACTTAATTTATACCGATGATTTATTAAACCTGAACGTTTGACCCTTACATACCAGTACTATTAGCATTATTATTAAACTCATTAGATTTACGTTTCCCTAATACCAACCTACTACTTGATAGCTTTAGCTAACACTAGTAACATACTTCTTATTTATAAGCAAAGATTCTCTTTTTAGATTCATTGAATAATGAATGTATCTTATCTTATGTAGACTAGATACATTCATTATTCAATGAACCTAAAAAGAGCATTTTTGCTTATAAATCAGGCCGGAGTAGTAAGATCGTACTATATTGATCCCAAGTCTTCGTGGGTTCAATATCTTTTAAAATTAGGTTTAATTACACTTTTGATCCCCCTATTTTCAAGTTTTCAGAGTTTTAGTCCCTTCATTTTAAAACTCAACTTTCTGGTCCCTAAACTTTACCTCACTCGAGATTTTGTTGGTCCCCCTCCAATTTTACTTAGTTGGCAGTGATTATTGGGATTAAAAATATATTTTTAATTACGTGGCATTGGTGACTAGATTATTTTATTACTTAATATTTTTTTATTAACTCTTATATTAATTAATAATTTTACTATTCTTTCTTCTTCAACCACACAACAACATCATCTTCAACCACACAATAACATCATCTTCACTAACAACATCATCTACAAATAATGTTGTGCAGTCTCATCCAAATGTCCCATTTGAGGAAAGATCAAGATTGTGTAAATGTCTTGACTATATTAAACTCAGCTTTGTAACCGAGAGTCCACGACAAAGCCCTTTGCAAATAATTCTGTATAATGAAGGTAGCAATGACAGCTTCTCTCAAGAGAAAAACAGATGAAAGTAAACTTGGAGATATTGAAATTTAAGGCAGTAAAAGTAGAGAAATTAGAAGAAATGACTGGTCAGATTTCAAATATATTTAGTTGTATAATGAATAGTTTAGAAAATATTCCATCATTATATTTTGTTTAGAATTTCAATCTTTACTGTGTAGACAAACTGAAATATTTCCCAACTCAGACACCACGAAACAGTTTCTACAATGACCATCTTCAAGGTAAATCCAATCAACAAATATTCCACCATAACCTCATTTTTATTTTCATTCATTGACCAATACCATTTTCTCATTCATGTTTCTCAATTTCATTTGATGACAGTTATTTGCTTTTTTTTTTCAATTTTTTTCTTAGATATTATATTTTTCTGATGCATTGAAGAGTTTATACTGATGGGTATTTTTTATACTGATGGGAAAATATTACTGGATAAAACACAAAATCTAGAGATAGTAAAGTTTTGATTGACATTGTATTCATGTGCCTTTTTTTTAGGTCAGGTATTACAAATAAGAAATTAAAGAGAGCAACAGCAGATGTGAATAAAAATAAAAAGCAGATGATACACATAGACAGTAATATAGAGAATGCATGTAAGGTTGGGATAAGTCATAAATGTGTTTCTTTTACTCATTTAGATGATGTTGTTAGTGAAGATGATGTTGTTGTGTGGTTGAAGAAGAAAGAATATTG
Organism: Vicia villosa; assembly: GCF_029867415.1. Taxonomy (NCBI): domain Eukaryota; kingdom Viridiplantae; phylum Streptophyta; class Magnoliopsida; order Fabales; family Fabaceae; genus Vicia; species Vicia villosa. The sequence goes on from NC_081184.1 coordinate 48,770,005, forward strand.
AAGTAGTGTTGTTATTATGTCCCACATTGATTTTTTAAGAAAAATATTTAGTGTTTATAAAGCCTAATCCAAGTAAATATTTTAAAATGGTAAGTGAAAAAGTGATCCCTAATATATCTTTTATTAAATATTAATTAATTTGAAAATTAAAAAATTAATAAATAAAATTATTAATTAATTTAAGAGTTGATAAAAAATATTAATAAAATAATCTAGTCACCAATGCCACATAATTAAAAATATTTTTTTAATCCCAATCATCAATGCCAACTATGCAAAATTGGAGAGGGACCAACAAAATCTCGAGTGAGGTAAAGTTAGGGGTGTTCGCGGTGCGGTTTGGGCGGTTTTGACGAAAAAAATCATCCGAACCGCAAGAGGAAAAACCGTGCGGTTTGGTTCGGTTCGGTTTTAAAAAAATCCGAACCAAACCAAACCAAACTAATGCGGTTTGGTTCGGTTCAGTTGGTTCGGTTTTTTACAAATATTTTTTTGAATCATACATATACATATAGATGACAACATAACTTTGTATTTAGACATTCATACACTATCAAATAACAACAAAACTCGTCATATTTTGACAACAACTTTCTATTTAATATCTAAAAATTAAATTAGACAAAAGTGAAATAAAAAACATAAAATAATAGTATAAAACAATATAAAAATTATTAGAATAAAAAAATAGAAGAGACGAGAGATTAGTGAATGTGAAAAAGAAAAAACAAAAGAGTTGAGAGATTAGAGAAGAAGACGTGCGATAAAAACGAAACTAAAATAGGGAATATTTGCATAAAAATGAGAAGGTGAAAAAGAAAGAATATAAGAGAGTAGAGATTATAGAAAATGAGGAAAGATGTATGTGGCAAAGAAGACGTGATAATGCTATTAGAGATTTAAGAAGATCGGGACTAAAATCATATGTTTAAGTTTGGGTTGGATGTGAGATAAATAAAAGTTAGGTTGTAACATAATGCGGTTTGATTCGGTTTGGTTCGGTTTGCAAAATACAAACCGCAAAAACCGAACCGAACCGTGCGGTTTGTTAAAAAATGACCCAAACTAATCCGAACCAAATGCGGTTTTTTGCGGTTTTGGTTTGGTTTGGTTTGGTTTGCGGTTTTCTATTGGGTTTGTTTGGTTTTGATCACCCCTAGGTAAAGTTTAGGGACTAGAAAGTTGAGTTTTAAAATGAAGGGACTAAAACTCTAAAAACTTAAAAATAGGGGGACCAAAAGTGTAATTAAGCCTTAAAATTAAAACGACTTGACTGTATACTTGTAGTTAGTATCTAGATAGATTCATAAAGTCTCGATCACATTTTATCATTTAAATTAACACAATTAATTTTTTTTGACTGAAAATCAACACAATTAATTATTATCTTAAAAAGTGTGATAATTTCAATACATATTGTGAAATTGAGGGAGTACATCATTTGCTACCGTATATCAGTTATTACAATAAAGTATATGGATCAATTGCAAATACATGATTTGTTACCATAAAGTATATCCGCCCAATTGCAAATAAATCATTTGTTACAATAAAGTATGTACGCTCAATGGCAAATACATCATTTATTACAATAAAGTATGCACGCTCAATAGAAAATACATCATTTGAAATCTCATTTGAATTTAAATGACAAAAATGTATTTGAGGAGATTAGAAGAATGGAAGACAATGTGTAGACAAATACAATTTTTGTACTTGGTCAAATAATGGAGTTGCGGAATATTTCCCTGAAAATGATCAATCAAAACTAAATCAAAATCTGACTTATAATTCATCAAAATATTATTTCTTAAATTTCTACAACTCACTTCTTCCTCATAATGCACAACAATAAGTTACAATAAGTCATGTTTAAAGATGAAAAAACAATTTACAAATGATTTCATAAGGAAAGTATTCAAGTCATAGTTATGTAATTTGACTTTGTTTTTATTTGGACAAATAAACTGAACTAAATGCTTGAAAGATAAAATATATCGTGACATTTATACATAAAAAAACAAATTAACCTATAAAAACAGAAATCCTCCATTGAAACTTCTTTCTATTTTCAATTCTAAGGAGATACCAACAAATAGCCAATTGGAGTAACAAATTCCCAAAAGTTCAAGACTCTAGAACCAGTAATTAGTTCCTACCAGATCCTTGACTGTCATTACAATAACAATATCACATATGTTGAAGCTCAAATTATTTTGAAAAACCAAATCAGTGGTTGTAAAAACTAAGGCATCTGAACTCTGATATAAGAGAGTAAAAGAAAAATAATGATATAAAAATTATTTTAAAGTAACTTTAGAATTGAAATTTCACTTAAACACAGCACTAAGAAAACTGAAATTCATCTCAAAATTGAAATCACAATCACAGCACACAAATCACATGAACAAAAATAACAAAGAAAATCTGAAGCATTACTATATATAATTAACAAAGAAATCAAAACAAAATCTAAAACCAAAAAACAAAACAAATCTGCATTCTTGCAATTCTGAACTCATGTGTTGTATCATATAGCATTAACCTACTCTAAGGCTATGTTTGGGAGTTTGGAGGGGAAGGGAGAGGAAGGTCCAAAAATAAAATTTTAAAAAAATATAGGAAAATATTTGACATTTTTTGAAAAAATGATTTTGTTTAGAATGATAAAAGAGTCATTATCATTAATAAATTTTTAATTTTCATAATACTATAACAACTTAAAACATATTTGGAAAATTTATGTAAGCCCTTCAAAACCCTCCAAAACCCTCCTACAATACAATTTTTGAGTTCCCCATTTTATGGGATTTTTGGTGTTATGAATAAACTCATACCCTCCAAAACCCTCCTATCCAAAATCTTTTTACCCTTTTCACCCAATTCTTCCTATTTTTTAAAGTCCTCCCCTCCCTTCCCATCCAAACTCCCAAACATAGCCTAAGAGTCTCTACAATTTTACTTTATTTTTTAAAATATAACATAGTTCTACTATTTAAATGTAAGTGTTGAAAGAGTTATACCTTAATCAAGAAAATCAAAGTTGGGTGAAATGAAAATCATCCTCCTTAGCAAACTGTTGACACGGCATTGAAAGTGAGAGTGAGCTGAGAAGAGAACAGTGGCAGATTTTAATATACATAGAGAAAGAAAGAGTTGAGAGAGTAAGATGAAGCGGATAGAGAAGTGAGTGGCGGCTGTAGATTATATCATACGAGTGTAAAATGTCAAATAAAAGAAAAAGATGAACATGAAAGTTGTATCTTAGAAATGAAAAGACAAGGAAGATATAATGGTGATGGTAACTTGAAAATTGATGCTGAGGTGGTGTGTGTGGATTGGTGTTGATGGGTGTGGCACGGATTAGATAGGTGGGTGGCTAAGATGAATTGAAATTGTGGGTCGAGATGTGTTTGTTAGGGTTGAACGGTTGGATCATCATTCAATTTCAATCAAAATTATCTTAAATGCAAAAGAAAGCAACCACGTTGTAAGGCTATATAAATTTCCTTTTCTGATGATGCAGCTGCTGTTTTTTCTTTTCATTTTGCAGAAGCACCACAAGCAATGTTTATTCAACATCACTACTCTGCACTATGGCCTACACCAAACTCATACGCAATAATTTCTGTTATCAATCAAAGTTAAAAAAAACAATTCTTAAGCAATTAATATTACTATACCAATCAAAGTAAAAAAAAAAAAAAAATCAATACTAACATATTATCTTCCCAATTTTTTTCTAAAATAATAAAGTTTTCAAGAATTTATATGAATTTATCTATCTTCTCATCATAATATATTTAGGGTGTGTAAGGAATAGCGATAGACAGGATTGATTTTAACAGAATTGAGTTTGTTAGAATTAATTTTATTAAAATGGAGTTTAGCATAATTGATTTATGTTTCAATACATTTATGTAAAAGTGAGTTGAACAATAATTTACAGTGTAAAAATCATCGAGAATCAATTCTGGTGGCAGAAACTACAAATTCTAATTTCAAGTAGAATTAATTTTGGATACAAAATCAATTCTATTTTTGCCTAACCAAATATCTTAAAATCACACTGAATGAATTCTACACCTCTAAAATTATTTTGACATTTCGAGCGAACCCAATTATGCACTTATAACCAAGAGAGTACCAAGCATATGTTCGATGAATGTACTATTGCGAACTATATGTGGAACACAATTATGGCATGGTTATCAATTCTTAAGGACTTGTCATTGGAAGAGCCGAAGAACTTTTTCTTTTATGCTGAAAAATTCAACACCCGATTGAAGAGGAAAATTGTGGTTGTTATTTGGTTAGTCGTTGTTTGGAGTTTATGGTAAATGAGAGATGACAGTACTTTTTAATCGAAGTACCGTTTCCTACGAAGAGTGTGTGTCGTCTATAATTTTTAAATCTTGGTTATGGCTTTCTTCTAGTTGCAAAATTAATTTAGGGTGTATTTTATTCATGAAATATTCATCCTCTTCTCTGTTTTGGGAGAGATACTTTATGGTCTTTGTAAATTGGTAAAGTATTCCTTTATACTCCTTTCAATAGGTATTTTACCTATTAAAAAAAACATATTTTACCTATTAAAAAAAAACATTCAGACGAAAAGGAAACTTAGGATATAGAGCTCTCGTCCGAATTTTTTTGTTTAAAAAATATGTTGGAAAAGGTTAATATATTTTGATAATAGTTTTAATATATCAGTTTTTTTCTAATAATTTTAAAAATATTAATAAAAAATATATTTAATTTTCGTTTTTATTTTATTTACTATATTCTGTTTGATTATCGTAGATAAAATTTCAATCTTTAGCATCCCTTATAAAAAAAACCATTCTTTCTAATATAAGATTTTAAATCAATCACATGTGGCAACATTGTAAACAGAATTTAATATTTTATTTCATTTCTCGTTAGATTAGACGATACATATTTCTTTTTATTTAATCAAATGTTCGGTTAAATTATCCCGATTAGGATTTATTCAATTTTTTAGAAAAGTCTTCCTTCATCCTTACGAACTAATACCGCTGTATATAGAATTAAAATTCATTTTGGTCTTTTGGTTGCCATGTGAATGTCTTACAAAGCCCATATCAATCTAAGGTAAAAAAATTTAGGGACAATAGCCGAAAAAAAATCTTTTTAGAATTCGGAGAAGGATTTTCTAACGCATCAAATTTATAATTTTTGAAGTCTTCGGAGATACATATCCAAAATAAATTAATTTATGTTGGAATTTTTCGGATATGCATATCCAAAATGACTCAATATTTGTTAAAGAATTAAAATCAAGGTGTGTCAATATAATTAATAGTATAATTAATTGTATTAATCAAAATATATAATTAAATATATATATATAATTATAATCAATATATAATAATATTATCAACCTATTAAATATTTAAATCAACATATTATTTTTATATAAAATTAATTAAAAAAAATTAATATAAATTAAAAATTATAAAAATTATAATATTAATAGGAGGATATTTTTAATATGATAATTTTATTAATTATAATACATAATATCGTAGTCATTTAAAAAATAATTACTTTTATAATTTAAAAAAATTGTGACAAATAAATTATTACAAAATTAAAACTTTATTTAATCTCTTTATTTCTTATTTAAAATCATTTGTATTTAAGTTATTCTTTACTAATAATAACTCACTTTAATTATACTATAATTATATTATAAATAAATATCTTATTAAAATAAAATTAGTAAATATTTTATTTAATATCATATAAAGATAGAGAAAAAGGGATATGCACTGACAGATCATCAATCACAATTATGTATTCAATTAAAACATAATTCTAATTTTAAAAAATTAATATGACATGACAAGTATATGGATTTTGATTGGATGTATCTTAAACTTAATTTACACTACTATCTTTAAACTCATAAAAATATAACGAGCTTCTTGCATATAACAATAAAGTGAGTAAACATAAAAAAGTGAAGGTATTCCATGTCGGACATATCCTTTTTATATTAAAAGGGAAATGTTTAGATAAAATCCCAATTGTTTACATTGTTAATAGATGGACAAAATTGGCAATTAGTAAATCGAGTCCGGATCTGAAATAGTCCAGTTATCCAATTTTTTTACCGATCTTTGGACACATGACAATTAAACTTTCAATGGTTCAGATAAAATATGGTAAAATTCTATTTTCTAATAAAATAAATAAAATCCCACTTTGACAACATGTCATCTTTCTAATACTTGACCTAACACCACCAACCGCATCTCCTTTCACCGTCCACTCCTCGCCGTACTATTACAGGTTTACACCTCTCGCCGTAATACTCTTACGGTTGTCCTCCATTGATTATGTTCATTCAACATATATTGCAGACATGGAAAAACCAATAATCCAATGGCAAGGTGTTAGCTGAAGATTTCGTTTTATAAATTTGGTTCTTCGAAGAAGTAAAAATTCGAAGGAAAGATGGTTACTGATGACCATCCCTTAAAAATAAAAGAATGGCTCCTGATGGCCATGCTTCGAGAATGAAGACTTCTAAGTTCGTTATGAAGATAATGAATACTGAAGCTAGTAGAAGTGTATGTCTTCGAGGACTTAGACAAAATTTATGAAATATGTTTAAGTGTTACTACTTAGCGTGTTTTCGTAGTGTTTTTAAATACACTGCCACGCGTCGAAGAAGGACTCAGGCGGGAAGATTTGAAATTCGAAGACGGTTTCGTAACTGTCTAAATAACAGATGGCGTCCCTGGAGTTCTTATGAGAAACGGGCATTAGATTAGCGTAGGGCCGTTAAGGTCGAAATTAGTATAAATAGGAGTCTTAATGCTAGGATTCTGTGTGTTCATTTTGTACAAATCACTCACATATTACTCAAGTATCAAGTGTTAAGAGAAAGAGTTCGCTGAGAAAATGTACGTATGACACCACCATTTTAATACATGTGTATTCTCTTTCGTTTTCAAATATCTTTCAGTATTATTGCATCTCATTTACTTCTTGCCATTTACATTTCTGTATTTTTACTTTTATGTCATTTACTTTTGAAGTATTTAATATTCCTGCATTTTAAGATTCTTTACGCTTTAACAATACTTTCATTTCATATGTTATTTTACTTATCCTTTCACTGAAATTATACTTACGTATAACCAAGTGATTGTCAAGATTACTCGTTTTATTCGAAACATTTCTTATTAACGAAGACGAATCATGACTATGGTTCGAATGACCATTGATAACAATCTTTTTGACTATGTGTCCTAGGATCAATCTAGTCGATCCTGCGAGTAACCAAATCATATTTATTATAGTTTGGAAGACTAGCGGTTGTTTACCGGAAATCACCGTAAACAAATTGGCACGCCCAGTGGGACTGGTGTCAAGCAGATTGTTTTTAATCAATTGTTTTATTTTTGTCTAGACAATATCAAGACCTTGTATGAACCTTAGGAACGGTAAGTTAACGAACAGTGCACAACCGATTACCAAACGAAGGTACAACAAGAAAATGGTCGTTACGGCCAGTGCAGGGGGTGACCAAGGTCCCCCACAAGGTTCAGGATCAGGAGCGGCAAATTCGACTTCTAGTCAGGGAACACGGGATACACCGGGTCCAAATGGATCGAGACCTGCAGATAATTCCCAGGCTATGCCTGAAAATAATACAGGACCTTCAGGGACTATTCCAGTTTCAGTATCGACAACCGCACCTTCATCCACAAGCGCAGAGGAAATATCGTTTTCCTCGACAAATGCTGCAAATAACTTGTTTGGTCAAGGCACGAATTCTACTTTCGAGTGGAGGCCAAATAATCCATACGGAATGCCATATCCATTTGGAACAGGCGTACGAGGGGCAGGGCCCACATATGCCACAACTAACAATGCGACGTTTTCACCGAATGTTGGTTCAGTGGGTCGAAGTCCACACAATACTAGTTTTTCTACCCAGATGCCCCATTTTACCACAAATAACCAAGCAGCATTTCGGCAAGAAATGGATGCAAGCAACCATGATATGTTAGGGGTCTTGGCCAAAGAATTGGCTTCAATTTTGAACCCACTAGCGACAAATATTGCTAATACAAATCGGGATAATGTGGAGACTTTCCAAAAGATATCATCCCAAATGAATCGAATGGCAGATTTCATGGGAGTGCCACAACCAAGAAGGAAAGACAAACAGCCTACGAATCAAGAAGAGAGGCCCATTTTGGAACGTATACAAGATGTGGTTCCACCATCCAGGACAGCCACTAGAGATATAGGCCCCTCACGAAGAACAGAGATGACCGAAGGAACTCCAGTAATTAACTTAGAGGCTTCAAATCAAAGAACCGTTCCCATTCGACAGGAAACGGAAGAAGAGAGACCCAGATTAAGGATCGTGGGTAGGGACGAGCATCCAGATGAGATTGTCCAAAGAGTCAGAAGAGAAAATCTGGCTACAGAAAATAACTTAACTGCCATGATAGAAAGGGTTATGGCCAATAATGGCTTTAGTACTGGACTTCGACGTCCAAATTATACATCCCCCATATCAGATTATATCATGCAGACAGAGTTGCCTAGGGGCACTAAGGTACCCAAATTTACAAAGTTTTCAGGCGAAACTAACGAGTCAACGGTGGAACATATTGCTAGATATTTGACAGAAGCAGGGGACTTAGCAGGAAACGAAGATCTAAGGATCAAATATTTCCCTAGTTCGCTAACAAAGAATGCTTTCGTTTGGTTCACTACCCTGCCACCAAATTCAATAGATGCATGGGCACACTTAGAAAGGATGTTCCATGAACAATTCTACATAGGCCAAACTAAGATAAGTCTGAAAGAATTGGCCAGTATTAAAAGAAAGTTCACAGAACCAATTGATGATTACTTGAATAGGTTCCGTCTGTTGAAATCAAGGTGTTTTACAACAGTCCCAGAGCATGTACTAGTCGAAATGGCTGCGGGTGGTCTAGATTATTCAATTAGAAAGAAACTAGATACCCAATACCTTAGGGATATGGCCCAGTTGGTAGATAGGGTTCGACAGGTCGAACGCTTGAAAGCAGAAAAGGTTAGAGCAAATAAAAGTTATAAAAAGGAAAGGGTAGCGTACGTCGAAGCCGAAGACGCTGATGATGAGTCTTTCAATGACTCGTATAACCCTGAAGAAGTCGAAATAGACTTAGCTGAGTTGAAAGAAGCGCCACCTTATGCCTGCAAATTGCTAAACCCTGCAAATGGAAAAAATCCAGTAGAAAACGATAAGAATGATAGGTTCCCTAAGAAAACTTATACATTCGACGTTACCAAGTGTGATGAAATATTTGATTTACTGGTAAAAGATGGTCAAATGATACTGCCTCCAAATTCCAAAATTCCTCTGTTGGAACAACGGAAGAAAAGAGGTTTTTGTAAATATCATGGTTTTTTAGGCCATAAAACTTCACAATGTTTTCTTTTCAGGGATCTAATTCAAAATGCTATCAAAGATGGAAGGTTGAAGTTTGCTGACAAGACCAAGAGTCACATGAAGGTCGATACTAATCCCCTGAACATTGCTGACGCTAGCCTCTGTGAGCTAGAAGATATCAACATGGTGGAGGCATCTGAAGTCGAAGTTGCGGAAACCAAAACAATGTTCAATGGAAAGCAGGCTACTGAGAGCCTAAATAATGATATAGTCTTCAATACTGATGTTGAAGAATCTTCCAAGACAGAGATACATGAAGGGTCGCAGGGAGAGAACAGTGAGGCCACTGAAGACCTCAGAATGAAACTCCAGAAAATCCGAATCTCTGAAGTTCCTCCAGCAGTTGTTAACATGGTCAGCGCCAGACGTCCAGTGTCTGAATTTGGCGAATTAGAGACATGGCTGACAAGGAAAAATGGGGGCATCGAAGCTCCTCCAAAAGGTAAAAGCCTCAAAGACTACCTTTGGAATTGCCATGACAGGAATGGTGGAAAACAATGGATGTGTCCAAGGTGTTCGATCATGCTGAATCGAAGGGTCGAAGCTAACTTCGAAAGGGCTCGACGCGAAAGATGGGAACACCCAGGGAGAGAACCAAATCCCCTACTACAAGTGTACCCAAGGATGGAGGAAAGCTTAGTAGGATTTTTGGTCAGATGCCACAAAGGGAACACTGAAGTTGCACTATGCCCCAGATGTGGGGCAGTCTATGATGAAATGCTGGCAAGATCATTCGAACGTGTGTACTGCTACATGGGTCGAGAAACTCAGGGGTTGCGTCCTAACCTATACGGTTTTGACATATGGACTCCAACGAAGAGGCCTGATAGCCCACACCCCAGAGCTCGAAGGGTAACATTCAAAGTCCCTGTAGATGCACCCAAGGATAGGTGGGTGCAAGCTAATGCAAGAAACAACAAATGGCGAAGTTGGGACCAAGGAGGAAGAACTGCAATGGCATATAGGATGCAATTTCAAAAACCAAATCGAGAGGCGTATCGATTGGAGAATTACAAAGGAAAAAATCCTATGTCCCGATCCCAGTGGAGAAGGCATCAGAGAATAAAGAAGGCCCAAAGAGAATACAAACCAAGGGAGATTGGAGAGTCTAGTAGCAACCAAGTCCCACACCAGGGGGCAAAGTCAAACAAACCTCCGGTGGAACGCAGGCTATTCGAAGCTGAAAAGATCTTGGACGAAGAAGAAAAAATGCGCTCCAATTCCTGGAAAGAAGAGGATAGAATGACAAATGATTTCGATTCTGATGGAGTGTCGTCTATAAACCTCAATTGCAACGTTGTATCCGTACTCCCTCATGAGTTTAATCAGGAGACTGAAGTTGAAGACTGCGAAGAGGCTGATATCGAGGAAATGGCGAAGCACAGGCCTGTGTGTTATTATGTGCTGAATAATGGTGCAGTTGAAGAACAGAACGCTTTCTTCGAAAGGCCTGATGAGGGTATGCGAAATCATTTGAAGCCACTCTATATCAGGGCTAAAATTGAGAATGTTGGCATTAATAAAGTTCTAGTCGATGGGGGAGCAGCGGTGAACCTAATGCCTCAATACATGCTAAAGAGAATTGGTATGTTCGATACTGATATAAGGCCACATAACATGGTCTTATCTAACTACGAAGGCAAGATAGGACAAACATTGGGAGTCGTTCAGGTCAATTTGACAGTGGGCTCAGTCACAAGGCCAACTATGTTCATGGTTATACCAGCAAAAGCAAATTACAACCTTTTGCTTGGTAGGGAATGGATTCATGGGGTGGCAGTTGTGCCCTCGACAATGCATCAACGGGTGACAATTTGGAGGGAAGATGGTAGAGAATATCGAAGGAGATCAGAGTTACTGTATGGCTGAAGTTAACCAGGTGAATAAAACCAACTTCGATAGGAACCTGGCAAACATAAGTCCTTGTCATGCTGCAGAAGAGATGTATGCCCCAAATAAGAATGCATTGTACTATTTAACTTTACACCCAAATGGATTCCTGTGGGATAGAGAGATCATGGATGGTCCAGCAGATACAGCACCATTGGAAAATTATCCAGCAGTACGGCCAACAGGCTGGGACGATGACATTAATAATGTCTGAGTCTTCGTTCTTCGAAAAGATTTCGGCTTACGTGGCCGAGAACAAAAGGAAGGCGGCTCTCGAAGCCGAACTATCAAATGCAAAGATGGACGTAGTTCTAACCAAAAAAGGAGTAACAGAGTTAGAGATACATACGAGTTTCGAATTCTCTGAAGACCCGGTTCAAGTCGAAAAGATCGTGAGAGAAGAATCGAGTCAAAGGTTAGATGCAATTTACGACGAAGAACCTTTGGGATTTGAAAAAGACCCAATGGCGTCGAACATAAAGATGTTGGCTCAAGATCCACTTGAAGAAGTAAATCTTGGAGACAAGGATCAAAAAAGAATAACATACATCAGCGCGAAACTAGAACCGGAACTAAAAGCAACGGTCACCAAAATGTTGAAAGAAAACAGAGATTGTTTTGCTTGGGATTATGATGAGATGCCTGGTCTAGGAAGAGACTTGGTCGAATTGAAACTACCAATAAAAGAAGGGAAGAAGCCTGTAAAGCAAACTCCCAGGAGATTCGCGCCAGAGATTCATTCGAAGATTAAAGCAGAGGTCGAAAGGCTTCTATGTTGCAAGTTTATTCAAACTACAAGGTATGTTGAATGGATTGCTAATATAGTACCTGTAATTAAAAAGAATGGTTCATTAAGAGTATGCATAGACTTTCGTGATCTTAATGCAGCCACTCCTAAAGACGAATATCCCATGCCTGTAGCAGAAATGCTAGTAGACTCAGCCGCAGGCTTCGAGTATTTGAGCATGTTGGATGGATATTCTGGATACAATCAGATCTTTATTGCAGATGATGATGTATCCAAAACAGCATTTCGTTGCCCAGGGGCAATAGGCACTTACGAATGGGTTGTAATGCCTTTTGGTTTAAAAAATGCTGGGGCAACTTATCAAAGAGCAATGAATTCTATATTCCATGACTTTATAGAAACATTCATGCAAGTATATATAGATGACATTGTGGTAAAATCTACCTCGGGTATGAGTCATCTCGATCATTTGAGCCAATCATTCGAAAGAATGAGGAAATATGGCTTGAAGATGAACCCCCTCAAATGTGCTTTCTTTGTGTAGGAAGGTGATTTCTTGGGTTTCGTAGTCCACAAAAAAGGAATAGAAATTAACCAGAACAAGACGAAAGCCATAATGGAAACCAAGTCTCCGTCCACAAAGAAAGAACTACAATCATTATTGGGAAAGATAAATTTCTTAAGGAGATTTATCTCTAATTTGAGTGGACGCACGCAAGCTTTCTCACCTCTACTACGGCTTAAGCAAGGAAAATTTGAATGGCGTGCTGAACATCAAGAAGCTTTCGATCAGATCAAGCAATACTTGACTTGTCCACCAATCTTATCTCCCCCAAATGGGAAGAAGCACATGCGCCTATACATTTCAGCGTCGGATAAAACAATAGGCAGCATGCTGGCACAAGAAGATGAGAATGGCATCGAAAGAGCCATTTATTACTTAAGTAGAGTACTCAATGATGCAGAGACTAGATATACTGCTATAGAAAAGCTCTGCCTTTGCTTGTATTTCTCTTGTATCAAACTTAAGTATTATATAAAGCCAGTTGATGTCTATGTTTCATCTCATTGTGATGTTATTAAACATATGTTATCCAAGCCAATACTACATAGTCGAATTGGTAAGTGGGCTTTAGCCCTTACTGAATATTCATTAATATTTCAGCCTCTCAAGGCAATGAAAGGTCAAATTGTGTCAGACTTCATTGTCGACCATGCAGTAGTTGAGAGTCATCAACAGTATGTGGGTTTAAAACCCTGGAAGTTATACTTCGATGGTTCAACGCATAGAGAAGGAAATGGAGTTGGAATGTTGATAATTTCTCCTGATGGAATTCCAACAAAGCTCAAGTATAAAATCGAAGGTCCATTATGCTCCAACAACGAAGCTGAATAGAAAGCATTAATTGCTGGACTTGAAGCTTTGTTAGAATTGGGGGCAACCAGAGTCGAAATTAAAGGAGACTCCGAATTGGTCATTAAACAATTGACAAAGGAATACAAGTGCATCAAAGAAAATGTGATCATGTATTTTGTCATAGCAAATAGGCTACTCAAGAAATTCGAATATGTGGAATTAAAACACATATCAAGGATAAATAACCAAGAAGCAAACGACTTGGCACAATTAGCTTCAGGATACAAAGTATCAAAAGAGAAGTTAGAGGAATTGATTGAAGTAAGAGGGAGAGCAATGTCTACTAAACTTTCCCCAAGTGAACTAGAGAATTCACAATTGGGTTATGCCAACAAAGAAGAATTCGAAGTATTAAATATAGACTCATTGGCAGATACAGATTGGAGGAGTCCAATAATAAACTATCTAAAAAATCCTTCGACGGATACAGACAGGAAAATCAAGTATAGAGCCCTGTCATATTTCCTGATGGGAAATGAATTGTTCAAGAAAACTCCTAAAGGGGGTATTATTGAAATGCTTGGGTGAAGCAGAAGCATATCTGGCTCTGTCGAACGTACACAGTGGAGCATGTGGTGCACATCAAGCAGGGTACAAAATGAAATGGATTTTGTTTCGTTATGGGATGTACTGGCCTTCGATGTTAAAAGATTGCATAGAGTTTGCGAAAGGGGGTCAAGAGTGCCAAGAACATGCAGGTATCCAACACGCTCCAGCAAACGAATTAAGTACAATAGTGAAACCTTGGCCTTTTAGGGGATGGGCATTAGATTTGATTGGAGAAATTCACCCCAAGTCGTCTAAAGGTCAAAGGTACATATTAGTAGGAATAGACTATTTCACGAAATGGGTCGAAGCAATACCACTGGCGAATGTGGATCAAGAGGCCGTGATTGAGTTTATTCAGAAACATATTATGTATAGGTTTGGAATCCCAGAAAGTATAACAACTGATCAAGGATCAGTCTTTACTGGACGAAAAATGCAAGACTTTGCCAAAGAAATAGGTTTCAAGTTATTTACTTCTACACCTTACTATGCTCAAGCAAATGGACAAGTTGAAGCAGCAAACAAAATAATAATTGGCCTTATTAAAAAACATGTGGGAAAGAAACCCAAGAATTGGCATAAGACTTTGGACCAAGCACTTTGGGCTTGTCGAACATCTCCAAAAGAAGCTACAAACACAACTCCTTTCCAGTTGACATTTAGACATGATGCAGTGCTTCCAATCGAGATATATTTGCAATCAGTAAGGATACAAAGACAAGAAGATATTCCTCCCAACGTATACTGGGAGTTAATGATGAATGAGTTGGTAGATTTGGATGAGGACAGACTTCGAGCGCTGGAAATGATAAAAAGACAAAAGGAAAGAGTGTCCAGAGCATACAACAAAAAGGTGAAAGGTAAAACATTTATTAATAATGACCTAGTGTAATACGGTGAACTGACTTTATATCGAAATGTGCGGATAGCATGAGTCGCCACCGACTTTTATTTTATCCAAACAAATTCAGAAAGGCTAAAAGAAACAGAAAAAAACCTTTTTAAAGAAATCCAAGTTCGGGGGGTAATTTATGCAAAGGGAAGGTGTAAGGCACCCTTTGCATCCATGGTTTTCCATGGGCTCTTAATTGCTTTGCTTGCTCGTTTTCAGAAAATGTAGATGAAAGAGGAAAAATGGACTTTAGCTCGTAAATGAGCGTAGCCAGTTTTTTGAAGAATTGTGAGAAAGAATATGAAAATTGAGCATTGCAAGGCAATTAGGGGCAATTACCTTAAACTCAGATGATAGGTCTCTTTTTAGCCTTTCAGAATGAAAGGGTCAATCCTTGCCATAAGAGGGCAGGAAGCCTTTCGTTTGGAGGTTGAAGGGTCATCGAAGCATCCTTTGCCATAAGACTGTCCCATGCCATAGAAGGGCAGGTAGTCTAAGGTAAGGATCAGAATAAGCCTTATTCGTAGGCAGCCAGAAGATACCTCAGCCTTTTTTCGTAGGCAACTTCCGAGGGTCGAGGTCATGTTAGTGTATCGAAGGCAGCATCATTTAGGGTCGTGACCTTTTTATCGAGGCAACATGGCTGAGGTATCCTCGTATTCGAGGGACGTGGCTTATTCTGCAAAGAACACAAAGGCAACAGGCAACAGGCAACAAGGCAACAGAGAGGTTACCCCAAAAGAGTGCGTGTGTGCAACAATCACGTGGTTCAGTTCAGTTATTTATCTTGTAATTAGTAACTCTAATCCAGTTTAAATTTGCACTCCCTAAATTACTAACCACGCAGTATATAAAGCAATAAAGGGGAAGGGAAAGTGAAACCAGCGGATCCCCAACAGGGTTTGGCACAAGTAATAATAAAAGCCATAAAATAAAATAGGGTTTAGGGTTACCAACGACGTAGCTTTGGCATTTGACAAACCCTGGAAAGGCAGACAAACAAAAATAGAATGAGTGTATGGCTAATTCATTGACAATTAGAGTTAACCATAACTTGATGAAAAGGAACAAAATAAAACAGAATGACTATTTAAAATAAATATGAAATAGAACTTAGCTTCTATAATCGGCGAGGCGCATAGTCGGAAAGAACCATGTTGGTAAACCTGAAAAGGCACAGAAGAGATATTCAGTGTATTTGAATGTTCGTCACAAACCCTGATCAGGGCGCAAGTTAACTGTAGTTAATAGAATAAATAAAAGTCCAATTAATTAATTATTGGTTTTCAACCTAATTAAATAAATCGGGAAAAATAAAATTTCGATTACATTTTCTAATCCTGAAAAGTATTTTGATTAATTATTTAAAATATTTGTAACTAATTAGACAATTTAAATGATTTAAATAAAAAAATAAAATAGTTAACAATAATTAAAATGAACATTTTATTTTAATACCTCCTATACATATATATGAAAAGAGTTTAAGAATAATTTTTGTTAAGAGAAAATATAATTAAAAGGATAAACAAAATAAAAAACTAACATATTATATAATTAAAAGGAAGAGAAAGTTGGAAAGCTTAGCTGGAATCAAGTGTGGTATGTCTTTGATGGTGTATGGTAGAGCTGAGCGTTGTGGTCCGTTGGATATGATAGCCTGTTCATCCATAGGTGGTGATTGACAGCATATGGCGGTCATGCATAGGTGAGGAGCACAGAACAAATGTGACCAGCAAATTATCAAAAATAACGGGAAGGACACGCAGCCCTTGGGGATCGAACCCTAGTCTGTTGAATAACCCTCAACATACCACAATCAAACGCGCCACGCTCTGGTTCTTGTTGATAAGATGCATCCGGTTTAATATATTAATAAATCAATTAAAAAAAATAAAAAAATAAAAAAACGAAACACATAGTGCGCAGCTCTCTTCATCTTCCTCGATGGTTCTTTTTTTCCACACAGAAGCTTCAACCATGGTTTTGTTCCGTGGCCATACATCTCCCTCGTTCAAACCTACAAATTAACATCCAAACATGACAATTAATGACAATTAATGGCCCAGGTCCAACGTATACGGTGTTTCTAACCCAGTGATGTCTTTAATTTAGTCTGAAATCATCCATGGCCGAGAATCCCAATTTGGAGATGCACGAACCCTAGCCATGGCGTACGTCAATTCCTGCATCTAAAATACAATTAAACAATCCAGGAATCATGGAAACAAGATTAAGAACATAGTCACATAATCAAAACACGTTGAATATACGCGTAGGTGTGAATTCGATTCCCAAATTTTTTGGGACAAACCGCGACGGCTAGAATTGTGATTCTGGAAGCATGAACGATTTGCGATGACCCAGAATCAATTAGAGAAGATCGATGGATCGATTATATCCTCAGAATGGCTTAAATCTGAACGAAACTTGGCCTGCGATTTGCTTGAAGGTTTCGATTATTCGTGGCTTGCTTCGTGTTCTCCAGCCCCTAGCAGAGAAAACCTTTTGCTTCTGTAATCCTTCTGCCCCTTGTTTTTTGTGACCGAAATTAGGTATATATAGAGTGTGAATTAGGTTGATAACTTTGAACAAAATCCATTGATTTAGGTGATTGAGTCTTTGATTGAAGTAAGGATCTTTTTTGATTGAAATCTTCCTATTTTGGTCTCAATTTGCTCATATTTCTCCAATCAAGCCTTGTACGATTTTTTGAATCAAATATATGAGGTTTGGCCCTTTGATATGATTGGAAAACAAATCCCTTGATTTAAAACCTATTTATTCTATATATTTTTTGATTTATTTAACATTTAAATGAATAAAATTTCATATAAATATAAATAAAAATCATAAAAATAAAATAATAGGCTTAAGGGTCTTGAATTAATCCATGGATGAGGTTAAAGTCCAAAAGCTAGGCCCAGTAGTTCAAAAACATAATTTTATGCAATTAAGGTTTCATGTCCTTCTTGATTTTTAGCCAACTTGTGAACTTCATATCTCTCTCAATTTTAACCGTATAAAGGTGCTCTTGACCTTTTTAGAAAGCTCACGATGTCCTCTAAAACATCCTTTTGGTTTCATCTCAATTGATTTTACCATGTTCAAGTTATGAGCTTTGAGAAAAAATACCTTTTGGCGATCTTTTAGAAGGACCTGTAATGTATTAGCTCATATCTCTCAAATGAAGCATTTTTGGACTTGGCTTGTGAGAGACAAAGGTGTAGAGAATTCGATTTCCTTCAAATTGAGCTTTGGATGGAAAATTTCTGATGTTCCATGTGAAAGTTATGGCCGGTCAAAGTTGGGTTGACTTTCTCCTAAAACCCTAATTTAGCAACTTTTGAATTTCTTGATTTCTGATCTTTTCTTGATGAACCATGATCAATTCTTGATCAAATGGTGAATGATACTTCAATATGAGGATGTTGACAAAAAATCAGGAGTTTTGACTGTACTTTGATCACAGTTGACTTTTAGGTCAACTCAGTCGACTGTTGACTTTCTGAACAATTGAGTGATCAATCTTTTGAATCAGGGCTTGAAACTTGGAATGAGGATTATTTGGAGCATGTGAGAGACCATGAAGTCCACTGGAGATATCAGAACCTGACTTTTCTTTGAGAAGAGCAAAGCCCTAGTTCATAGGCACTTGTTTAGGAGATAGGTAGCTTTGAGCAATTGGGGATCTTTGAGCATTTGAAAGGTGAAATGAGATGGGCAAATTTTGGGGTATGACAGCTGCCCCTGTTCAATCTTCTTATACCTGAGGATGTAGATTGGTTTGTGTGCCTGTCGGAATCTGAAGGTAGAAGAGGATTGAACACTAGAATACCCAAGAATTTACCCGAGCTGAAGTAGGGACTTCTTGTAGGAGATGGGCTTAAAGATGCCATCCAGCAAATCATGCATTAGATTCGGTTTGGAGTGTTTGAGAAGTATTTGTTAGAGATTGATCGTGTTAGAATGAGTCATACATTGGACCATATCTAAAGAGGAATATCAAAACGAGCTATGCATTAGACCATGTCTGAAGAGAAATAGCAGAACGAGTCGTACATTAGACCATATCTGAGGAGGGATATCAGAACGAGTTATTCATTAAACCATATCTCAAGGTGAATACCAGAACGAGTCATACATTAAACCATATCTGATGGATAATGCCAGAACGAGTCATACATTTAGACCATATCTGATGGATAATGCCAGAACGAGTCATACATTTAGACCATATCTGACTAAAAATACCGGAACGGGTCGTATATTAGACCATATCTGATTAAGAATACCGGAACGGGTCGTATATTAGACCATATCTGATTAAGAATACCGGAACGGGTCATATATTAGACCATATCTGATAGAGAATGTTTGTTTGTTAGGGTTGATGAGTTATTTGACGAAGTTTTGGAATGTAAAAAGGCTTGTCAGAATGAATCTCCAGCTCGATTATATCTGAGAGGAATGATTGTCGAGGCGGAACCTGAAAACAAAGTATGCAATGTCATGATGCATGTAATGAATGAGATGGGATTCTCAAAATAAATGAGAAACTTGCATGAAGTGATGTATGCAATGTATGAATATGTTTATGACATATGATATGCGAATATGATTTATGTTGTCCTGATTGAGAAAATAAATCTCTATATCCTTGTGATTTTATTGTCGGATCTTGTCTTGAAGATGCTCAGCTGGTGATTTATGGTTTCTGCTTGGGGATGATTAGTAGTTTGATGTACCCTGATTTTAGAGATAAACCACGTTGGAGAAGAGCAACATATTGGATGACCGATAATGCTGAAGATGTAAACTCTGTTGGGGAGTCATGTCTTTGTTGAGACGAATATGTTTGAAGATATCTTCTTGAGAATTGCTCTGTGGGGATATGATCTTACAAACGTGGTTTTGTGGGGAGATGTGGGTGTCTGGAAAGTTGCCCCCAGTATCATAGTAACTTACTACTTGATTCAGGACACGCCACTGAGTATTGATCAAGATGTTGAACTTGGACTTGCATAGATTTGCCCCAGTTAGCAGGAACTTTGGAAAGATTCGCCTCGCGAGGACTTTATGAGATGTTTACTATGGGCGATATGCCCCCAGTAATCATAGGCTCGTGATAATGTCTCACGTTGATTGGGGAGTAGCTTTAGATATGCTTGGATGCATGCCCCTGATTGTTCGAGCATCCATGAGAGATTCTCAGAATCTTGACTTGATTGCCCCAGATTGATTGGACGAAACATGTCATGCCCCTTGTATACGTAAGAGACATGGCTTCCTTGGAGTAATTTTGTCTGTCGAGATAACTTTCAGTCATTAATTGTACCCTGTTGCAAGTTCTTTATGATGCTAACATTTGAAATTATGTAGCAGAATATGTTTAATAATGAATTCATGAGATGCAATGCATACGTTTGTCTTGAGTTTTTGAAAAAACATTAAAACAAGAGATGTAAAAGCGTGATATTTGTAAAAACATGCTATTTGTAACAATGTGATGTTTGTAAAAACAGGATATCAACTGAACATTTGTAGTAGACCTTAAGGAGTCGGGATACCTTTTTGGTGACAGTATGCTTTCGAACTAACCATGCTTCAATTAGGACTTTCAAGGGTTGTAACGTGGCTTGGTTCACAGTTTAAGAAACAAAGGATAAAGGCTCAAAATTTGATTGTACCCACCCCTCTTCGTGATGACCTTCAGTCCTAAGCTCAGTTAATTCAACTTATCCATTCAGGTTCCAAGAGACTTTTGGATTTGCACCTTTGATAATGATGATGGTTCACAAACAAAGAGAACTTTTGAGATGGCAGTCACTTCTTCCTTTTTGTCGTGATTCCATTATCGTGACTCAGTTGTCGTGATTCCATTATCGTGACTCAGTTGTCGTGACTTTGTTGTCGTGACTTAGTTGTCATGATTCCATTATCGTGGTCTTTTCTGATTTGAGTGTCATGATTAAATCTTTAATCGCACGCTTCAGCGGTCTACCAACCTTTACACCATGACCAGGATTGTTCGCATAATAAGCGCATCTCGCATTGTAATTGTACCCCAAGAATAGGAGTGCCTTCAATTCTTCTTGCCCCTTGGCCAAGTGAAAGATTATTTTTTTGGAATTGGTTGTTCTGAGCCTGAAGATTTTTGACTGATTGCTCGAGATTCATGATGCTGAAATAAACAGCGAGGAGGTGAGAAACCTGTGGTAGAAACCTGTGATGCGATGTTATGAATGCAGATGCAATGTTTTCAAGGATCTTTAGGAATTTAGATAGCAACATTAGAAAGTGTTTTGGTCGCGTCTTTGTCTGAAGAAATCTGATTTTTGTCTTTGAACGTCTTTCTTTGAGAATCAAGCTCACCATATCGAGTGGGTCATCGCCCCTGATTCGGGACATTTATACTTTTGAATTTGAAGGCACATCGCCCCAAGCATTTGATGCCAGATCCTGATAACCTTGGCACTGAAGGGGTCGTTGTCCATAAGAGTCCTCAACATGAGATGAGTAGTCATGTTGAAGCTGTTATCATCAAAAGTTTCCCCAGAATTATTGCATCTCATTAGGTTGGCAATGGTGGTGGGAGTGATGCTGATATGAGCATGTCGAACCTCAGAGACAATGGTGGTCCTATCTTCAGGATCTATGCGTAGAGACGCAAACATCCAGAAATCTGCCAACATGTTGGGGTAGACAGGACCCTCCAGGATTTCTCCAAAGTAGAAGTCCAGTTCTTGGTTGACAAAGAGGTTTTCGAGGCTGATGAAGTTGTTATCAAGTTCATCTTCAGAAAGTTTGAATTCTTTCTTGATAAGAGCTTTTATGTTGTTGAAAGAAAGAGGTGCAGCCATTTCAGAAAAAGGGTTTGGAGAAAGAAGTTTGTTTTTCTTTTCTGTTGTTAGTATGTGAGAAAGCACAAGAATGAAGAAGTGAAAGTAATATTAGACCCTTTATATAGACCTGGGATACTGAAGGTCGGTTTAAATGTTGATGATTGATTAGACTGCATTTGGTTTTCCAAAAAGGGAGTTAAGGCTTCCGCCGTTTCCCGCCCTTGGAAGTTGAGAAGTAATCATGAAACTGATGCACGCACGTCTCAAATAGACGTTTTGAAGAGAGTGACGTCACTGTTTAATAATGATTATGGCTAGAGAAGTGGAAACGTCAAGTCTAAAGGCAAGGATGCTGCGAAGGATGGTCAGGGTCTACATGTTGCATTAAATAAAATCACTGTGGAAAATCTGAAGATATATTCTGGCAGAACTTGAAAGATTTGCTAAAAGATAGTGCTTGCGAATATTAGAAACATAGACGGAATGAAAATAGAAGTCAAGCATACAGATAGATGTTTCTACAAAGGTTCGATTACAAAACGAAAATGCAACAAAATACAGGATTGGAAACAGCTAGTTAAAATCCTCAGGGAGGCTATTTTTGATCTTCAAATATTGAGTTTCCCACGAAGACATACGAAGCTCAAGTAACGCCCGGTGTTTCTTCAATCTTTCAATCTCTGGCACTAATTTCTGCGCAGTTTCGAAATGTTTAATCCCCGATTGCACCACTTCGAGCAAATCCTGTTGGTTGGCTTTTTGTATGTGTCATACCCCAAAATTTGCCCTCATATATTTACAAATGTCATTTTATTTCGAATAAATGAATTGGCACAGTTGGTAAGAATTTGAGCGTGAAAAGCACAATAACGAGAGGTCTCGAGTTCAAATCTCACCTTCTTCGTATTTTTCCCTTTTATTGTTACTAACCTTGTTTTGACATTTTTTCTTTATAATTTTTATAACTTTCAATTTTTGTATGATTTATGCACTCTTTATTATAATTTTGATTTTAATGATTATTTTACTTTTATTGCAAACATCTTTTAATTAAATCATAAAAACACAAAATATTATTTCTTTTTAAAATACCTTTAATATGATTGATTTGCATTGATTTTATTTCTATTTTTATTAACCCTAATTTCTTTATATAAATAGACACTAATCCTAATCTTTTGGTTCTTCACGTAGAGACACCACAACCTTGCGATTTCTCTCACACACAGTCACAAAAACTAACAAATATCCCCATCCTCACACAAACTTCTCATGAAACTTACATGATCTCTTCATTAGCAAAAGATGCATAGCCTTTTTTTTTATGTCTTTATACTAACACCAAACCATCAAATACATAGCTTGTACATGTTTGTTTTTTGTCTTTGTTTTTATACAGAAAATAGAGGAATTGGAAAGAAGCAATGACAAAGATGAAGCCAACAACATCCATTCCATACACACAAAAAAGAGCAGGAGACATTAAACATGGCCTTCATACAAAGAACAACATCTCACAGCAACTCACAACCGACAAAAGTCCGGATCGCTCAGCAACATCATATCGCCGAACCTGCAGCCTCAGCAACAAATTCTTGCAACGATTCAGATTGTGACCAACGAAGCACGTTCTGAGATCCTCGCCGAAACCGGGCCACAACGTTCAGCTTCATGGTTCACACAACAATCTCGCAACCTCATCGAATTCGCAGCGACACGCAGCACAAGCCGTCGTAGCACCTATAATCACAACCACCATAGCCACGGTTTGCATCATTTGGTCAAAGTTTGATTATATCAATTCACGATTTAAAAACATGTTTTGATAATGTATTTGCGTTTGTGTAAGTGCATATATTGTTTCTGAATGATTTAATTTAAGGATTGATGCAGGATTGATAGGTTGTCATCGTTAGGGTTTGGCTTCTCAATTTGGGGAAACCATGGTTAGAGACAAGATTGGTCCAAATTGATGATGCCATTGGATTAAGAGGCCAATTTCCAATCAATTCAAGTTTTTATCCGTAGTTTATTCGATCTGTATAGCAATATGAATGTTTGCAGGGCTATGGTGATGCTGGAAAACCATAGGCAGAGGTATCTCGCGAGACGAATCATTAACAGCGGAAGTAACATGGTCCAGTGGTTGGAACGACGCGCTTTAGCCCTCGACCATAAGGAAACCGGTTCGATCTTTGGCATCGACAAGTTTTTTATTCTGTTTTATTTGGGACAGCTTGCTACAAGATCCTGCACGCCTCACCTGTACGCATCCATGATGTTCCGTCACACAAACAGCCTTTGGATCCAGCTAGCAGGTGATCCAACGTTCATCAATCTGCAAGTCCGCCATGGACACTCACCCAGCAGTCACACTGGAAAATAAGCTAAGTTTTCCAATTTTTATATATTTAATTACATAAATTTCTTTTTAATTATTTATATTTATAATATATATGTTTTTATATATTTATTTGTTTTTATTTATAAAAACTATATATATATATATATATATATATATATATATATATATATATATATATATATATATATTTTCAAAACCCCTTTTTTATAATAATTAATAATATTTATTTTATTTGAATTACATTATTTTCTTATGTCTTCATAAAAATCATATTTACTTTATTTTAATTCATAAAAATCATAAAAGTGTTTTATCACCTGATTTTATTTTCTTTGTTCGATTTAATTAATTAGGTTGCGAAACCAATAATTAATTAAATCGATTGTGTCGCTTTACTCAATTTACACCCTAATCAGGGTTTACAAGGATTCTTCCTACACTGAGAATTTTTCCTTCTTTCTTTTTGCCTTTTTCAGGGTTAATCTCGAAGCTACCTCTGACTGGCAACCATATCAAATCAAATTCAAAAGCTAAGTATTATCTCGTATCTAATTCAAATAATCATTCTCTTTTCATTTTATTTTGTTTCCTTAATAAATTAGGGGTAAAATTAAATATCAATGAACTGCCTGTACGCTCACGCCTCGTTGTTTCTTCTTTCAGTTCTCAATGGTCAGAGTCAACGCTTCTGGCAAACCCTTGCCCTCAACCCTGTCAGGAAAAGCTAAGTACTTTCTCTCTATTCTATTTTTAATTTATATTTCTATTTTCTTTTGTGGTTAATGAAGTTTGCCCTCGAGCTTGATAATGCACTCACTCTCTGCTTTCTGCCTCTTCTTTCTCCTTTTCAGGGTTTGTCAATTGCCAAAGCTACGTTGTTGGTAACCCTAACTCTAATATTTTCTGTTTTAATTTTTAATTATATCCCGCTGGTTTCAATTCCCCTCTCCTCCGCTGGTTACAATTTCCCTTCCCCATTATTATTGTTATATTATTGTGTGGTTAGTAATTCTAGGGAGTGCAAGCCTGTTAATTGAATTAGAATAACTAATTAAAAGATAAATATCTGAACATAATCACGTGATTGTTGCACACACGCACCCTTTTGGGTAACCTCTCTGTTGCCTGTTGCTTGTTGCCCGTTGCCTTGTTGCCTGTTGCCTTGTGTTTTTTTGCAGAATAAGCCAAGTCCCTCGAATACGAGGATACCTCAGCCATGTTGCCTCGATAAAAAGGTCACGACCCTAAATGATGTTGCCTTCGATACACAAATGACCTTGACCCTCGGAAGTTGCCTACGGAAAAAGGCTGAGGTATCTTCTGGCTGCCTACGAATAAGGCTTATTCTGATCCTTACCTTAGACTACCTGCCCTTCTATGGCATGGGACAGTCTTATGGCAAAGGATGCTTCGATGACCCTTCAACCTCCAAACGAAAGGCTTCCTGCCCTCTTATGGCAAGGATAGACCCTTTCATTCTGAAAGGCTAAAAAGAGACCTATCATCTGAGTTTAAGGTAATTGCCCCCAATTGCCTTGCGATGCTCAAACCTTTTTATTATATTCTTTCTCATAATTTTTCAAAAGGGCAACGCTCATTTACGAGCTAAAGTCCCTATCTCTTTCATCTACATTTTCTAAACAAACGAGCAAGCAAAGCAATTAAGAGCCCATGGAAAACCATGGATGCAAAGGGTGCCTTACACCTTCCCTTTGCATAAATTACCCCCCGAACTCAGATTTCTTAAAAAGGTTTTTTTCTGTTTCTTTTTGCCTTTCCGAATCTGTTTGGATAAAATAAAAGTCGGTGGCGACTCTTGCTTTACCGCGACATTCCGATTAATAAAAAGTCAGTTCACCGTGTTACAGAACTGGCGACTCTGCTGGGGATTTTTCGATTAAGAGGGGTTACCTTAAAAGTTTAGGAATCACTTAATTGTTTTCTATTGTTTGCTTTGCTTGCTTTATTTTTCAGGGCTGTTTTGGGAAAGTTGAAGGACGAATCCTATTCCCGGATTCAAGAACACTTAAGATTAAGAGTGGCATAGTCATGGAGACCCCCCTTGTGCATGCTTGGGGTTGGTCAAAACGAAGTTCACACTTGAGTTAGGCCTCCACTGGTTATTGTGTACCTCTTTTGCATGAGAGAGGTTTATGCATGTATCTTTGGGTGCGTCGGAGCTCAAGGACCTTTAGTTACCCTTAACCCATCCTGGCTTTTAGGAACGTAGTGGGAGGGCTATTCTTGGTGCATGCCATGTTATGGTCGCTACCCGATACTACAGCTCAGATAGGTTTCTTCCTAAAGTATCATTGCGTGGTATGCATGTACCATGTTCGAGGGTGCTTTAGAGGGGGCTGACAATTCTGAGTCACTTGGTAGAACCCGTTGCTGAAATCTCCTTATCCATAGAAATACCCTTGGGAAGGACACCTGATCAGACTTCATGCAAGCCTTAAGCCAAAAATTGTGTGACTTGTGTGACTTGTTTGTGTTTACTACTAACCTGTGCTTCCTTGCAGGTTTTTTTGAAGGGCCTTTTTGCCCTCACTATTCCACGTTGTGCCTAAGGAGCTGAATTCGCATAACACACTAACCGTTGTTTCCTTGTAGGTTTTGTTAAAGGAATTTTTTTGCCCTTCCTATCCCACGCTGTGCTTAATGCATTGCATTCGCATAACATCATGACATCATAACATAGCATGTTAACTAACCCTTTCAAGGATCTTAGAGATTTAGGGCGCACAATTTCAGGTACCCTTATCAAGGATTAAATTCCTATCAAGGGGCAAGAGGATTTATTTTCCTCTGGCCACATACCTTCCGATTCAGAGACTTAGTACCTATCAAGGGGCAAGAGGATTTATTCAGAAGTATCCCTAATCAGAGGCGATGACCCACTCGATATGGTGAGCTTGATTCTCAAAGAAGGACATTCAAAGACAAAGACCAAGATTCTTCAGACGAAGAGGCAACCAGTCATTTCCTAATGTCGCAAACTAAATTTCCTAACGATCCTTGAAAACATTACATATACATTCATAAACATTGCATAACAGGTTTCCGCAATAGGTTCCTTTTCTCTCTCGCTGTTTATTTCAGCACAAATGGATCTCGAGCAATCAGCCTAAAATCTTCAGACTCAGAACATCCGATCCCAAGCTTTGATTCTGAACTCAGTCAAGGGGCAATAAAAACTGAAGGCACTCTTACTCCTGGGTACAATTACAATGCAAGATGTGCTTATTATTCGAATAACCCTGATCATGATGTAAAGAATTGTAGACCGTCGAAGCATATGATTCAAAATTTGATTTACAACAAGATCATTGATTTTAACTCACCCGAGGAGCCTCATATGGCTGATACTACAAAGACCGTGATGAAAGTAAACAATCTGATGGGGCATCTCTGAATCTCTACACCAATTCCACAACAACGACGCGAGCCAAATGCACCTAAGCGTCAATTCACCAAAGTCAATATGTCATTGGCTCGAGCATTATAAACATATGTTGAAGATCAGATTGATTACTCTGAGGGATGCTCCTAAGAACTCTAAAACCTCTGGCTATAAACTCAATGCGAGGTGCGCGTACCATTCCAACATTCCTGGACATTACAAAAAAAAAACAATTGCTGGACATTGAGGAATAAGATTCAAGATCTAATCGATAACGGGGAAATCAAATTCAACCCTCCTGAAAACTCCTGGGATGATCATTGCTCCTATGCCTAGTCATGACAAGACTGACTGACGTCTAGACGGACAAACTTTTGGATCATTAGATTTACTTTCATTTGCAAGTTTCTTTTCTGTTTGTTAAACATTTGAATCATGATAGACATTATCTGTTTTAATAATCATCATCAGTGCATTGCATATATTTGTCTTGAATAAATTATTTCGTTATCACTCATTTTAAATTATGTTTTTACTTTGCATATGCTTTGTGATACTCGACTCCTGCTAAAGCTGTATGCCTTTTGAGGGAGGATGACGAAAACGATACCACAAAATCATACAGTATGCTTTTGAACGGACTATGTTGACGATGTACAGGCATTGTTTCAATTCTTAAACAGTGGAGATATAAGGATGATAATCCATCGTTAACCCCTTTGAGCCTAAGAAGTAGAAGTGCTTTCTTGTACTAATTGAAAACCCTTGATCATAACCTGGGGCAGGGTAGTTCTCAGTTAATTTGGCTGTGCATTCTATTTTAAGAGAACCATTCAGTACACCTTTCAACAAAGTTTTCAATCACAAACGTTCAACCGCACGCATCAAAGAAGTGTTGGAAATGTCAATCAAAAGACAATGACGGTTCATCAATCAAATAAGGCAGTCAATATCTTTCAAAGAAAAATGAAATGAAAAAACATATATACAAAGAAAAGCCTGCTAAGTCAAAAATCAAAATGAAGACTTAGGCAAAAAAATCAAGGCACCCCGCTGACTGTAAGCTCAAAAGAGACAGTTCAGGCAAAAGTTAGGGATATCAAAAAGATGAAAAAAGAAGTCAATAAATTCTTGAACAACTCAAAGTTATGACTACCAAAAGGAAGAAGTGACTGTCATCTCAAAAGTTCTCTCTGCTTGTGAACCATCATCATTATCAAAGGTGCAAATCCAAAAGTCTCTTGGAACCTGAATGCGTAAGTTGAATTAACTGAGCTTAGGACTGAAGATCATCACGAAGAGGGGTGGGTACAATCAAATTTTGAGCCTTTATCCTTTGTTTCTTAAACCGTGAACCAAGCCACGTTACAACCCTTGAAAGTCCTAACTGAAGCATGGTTAGTTCGAAAGCATACTGTCACGACAAAGGTATCCTGACTCCTTAAGGTTTACCACAAATGCCGAGTTGATATCACGTTTTTACAAACATCACATCGTTACAAATATCATGTTTTTACAAATATCACGCCTTTACATCTCCTGTTTTAACGTTTTTCAAAAACTCAAGACAAACGTATGCATTGCATCTCATGAATTCATTATTAAACATATTCTGCTACATAATTCCAAATGTTAGCATCAGAAAGAACTTGCACAGGGTACAACTAATGACTGAAAGTTATCCCGACAGACAAGATTACGCCGAGAAGCAATGTATCCTACGTATACAAGGGGCATGGCATGCTTTGCTCAACCAATCTGGGGCAATCCAGTCAAGATTATAAGAATCTCTCAAAAGCCAAACAATCAAAGGCATACACCTCAAGTGGGTTTCAAACTATTTCCCAATCAATCTGGGGCAATCAAGTTAAGATTCGAAGAATCTCTCAAGGGCGCCAAAATAATCAGGGGCATGCATCCAAATAGATCTGAAGCTACTTCCTAACCAACATGGGATATTGTCTTTGGCCTATGATTACTAGGGGCATGTCGCCTATAGTGCACGTCTCATAAAGTCCTCGGGAGACGAATCTTTTCAAAGTCTCTACTAGCGGGGGCAAATCTATGCAAGTCCAGTTTGACATCTTACTCAGTGGGGTGTCCTAATTAAATCCAGGAATGGTAGGTACTATAATACTGGGGGGCAACGTTCAAGACATCCATGTCTCCCCACAGAGCCAGGTTCACAAAATCACATCCCCACAGAGTAATCATTAAGAAGATATCTTCAAATGCTCTCGTCCAACAAAGACATGGCTCCCCAACAGAGTTTACATCTTCAACACTACCGGTTCTCCAACACTTGGCTCATCTCCAACATGGTCTACTAATATCTTTTATTCCCAATCAGGGTACATCAAGTTACTGATCATCTCCAAGCAGAAATCATAAATTCCCAGCTGAGCATCTTCAAGACAAGATCGGACAGTACAATTACAAGGACATAAAGATCTACTTTCTTAATCAAAGACAACATAAATCATATTCACATATCATATGTCATAAACATGTTCATACACTGCATACATTACCTCATAATGAACTCATACATAACATGCAAAAGCTCTCATTTATTTTGAGGGATTCATTACATAACCCATGCATCATGACATTGCATAAAGATTAACCTTACCTTTTTCAGAATACAGGTACCGACAAATGAACGAAATCTCCAACTTTCCAAGATCTAATTCGGTTACTACGAACGGTACTGACACGGTCAACTCTCAGAGATCTAATTCTATCATCACGAACGGTGTAGACACGGTCACTGACCTTCTCAGTCTAATTCAGCTACTACGAACGGTACTGACACGACAGAAGATCTAATTCAGCTACTACGAACGGTACTGACACGACAGAAGATCTAATTCAGATACTACGAACGGTACTGACACGATCAAATTTCAGAGGTCTAAGTCTATCATCACGAACGGTGTGGACACGATCACTGGCCTTCCCAGTCTAATTCAGTCACTACGAACGGTGCTGACACGACAAGAGAATCTAATTCTATCATCACGAACGATGAAGACACGATTATCTCCTCAAATCTAATTCTATCATCACGAACGATGAAGACACGATTATCTCCTCAGATCTAATTCTATCATCACGAATGATACTGACACGATCAATTCCCAAGGATCTAATTCATCTACCACGAACGGTAATGACACGATCAACGCGCAAACAAAATCTTCTCAAAATTCAACTACCAGATGGCATCCACAAGCCCATCTCCGACAAAAGTCCCTACTTCAAATAGGGCAAATTTCTTGGTATTCTTATGTTCAATCATCTTCCACCTTCAGATACCGACTGGCGCGCAAACCACTCTACATCTTCAGGTTTAAGATAATTGAACAGGGGCAGCTGTCATACCCCAAAATTTGCCCTCATATATTTACAAATGTCATTTTATTTCGAATAAATGAATTGGCACAGTTGGTAAGAATTTGAGCGTGAAAAGCACAATAACGAGAGGTCTCGAGTTCAAATCTCACCTTCTTCGTATTTTTCCCTTTTATTGTTACTAACCTTGTTTTGACATTTTTTCTTTATAATTTTTATAACTTTCAATTTTTGTATGATTTATGCACTCTTTATTATAATTTTGATTTTAATGATTATTTTACTTTTATTGCAAACATCTTTTAATTAAATCATAAAAACACAAAATATTATTTCTTTTTAAAATACCTTTAATATGATTGATTTGCATTGATTTTATTTCTATTTTTATTAACCCTAATTTCTTTATATAAATAGACACTAATCCTAATCTTTTGGTTCTTCACGTAGAGACACCACAACCTTGCGATTTCTCTCACACACAGTCACAAAAACTAACAAATATCCCCATCCTCACACAAACTTCTCATGAAACCTACATGATCTCTTCATTAGCAAAAGATGCATAGCCTTTTTTTTTATGTCTTTATACTAACACCAAACCATCAAATACATAGCTTGTACATGTTTGTTTTTTGTCTTTGTTTTTATACAGAAAATAGAGGAATTGGAAAGAAGCAATGACAAAGATGAAGCCAACAACATCCATTCCATACACACAAAAAAGAGCAGGAGACATTAAACATGGCCTTCATACAAAGAACAACATCTCACAGCAACTCACAACCGACAAAAGTCCGGATCGCTCAGCAACATCATATCGCCGAACCTGCAGCCTCAGCAACAAATTCTTGCAACGATTCAGATTGTGACCAACGAAGCACGTTCTGAGATCCTCGCCGAAACCGGGCCACAACGTTCAGCTTCATGGTTCACACAACAATCTCGCAACCTCATCGAATTCGCAGCGACACGCAGCACAAGCCGTCGTAGCACCTATAATCACAACCACCATAGCCACGGTTTGCATCATTTGGTCAAAGTTTGATTATATCAATTCACGATTTAAAAACATGTTTTGATAATGTATTTGCGTTTGTGTAAGTGCATATATTGTTTCTGAATGATTTAATTTAAGGATTGATGCAGGATTGATAGGTTGTCATCGTTAGGGTTTGGCTTCTCAATTTGGGGAAACCATGGTTAGAGACAAGATTGGTCCAAATTGATGATGCCATTGGATTAAGAGGCCAATTTCCAATCAATTCAAGTTTTTATCCGTAGTTTATTCGATCTGTATAGCAATATGAATGTTTGCAGGGCTATGGTGATGCTGGAAAACCATAGGCAGAGGTATCTCGCGAGACGAATCATTAACAGCGGAAGTAACATGGTCCAGTGGTTGGAACGACGCGCTTTAGCCCTCGACCATAAGGAAACCGGTTCGATCTTTGGCATCGACAGGTTTTTTATTCTGTTTTATTTGGGACAGCTTGCTACAAGATCCTGCACGCCTCACCTGTACGCATCCATGATGTTCCGTCACACAAACAGCCTTTGGATCCAGCTAGCAGGTGATCCAACGTTCATCAATCTGCAAGTCCGCCATGGACACTCACCCAGCAGTCACACTGGAAAATAAGCTAAGTTTTCCAATTTTTATATATTTAATTACATAAATTTCTTTTTAATTATTTATATTTATAATATATATGTTTTTATATATTTATTTGTTTTTATTTATAAAAACTATATATATATATATATATATATATATATATATATATATATATTTTCAAAACCCCTTTTTTATAATAATTAATAATATTTATTTTATTTGAATTACATTATTTTCTTATGTCTTCATAAAAATCATATTTACTTTATTTTAATTCATAAAAATCATAAAAGTGTTTTATCACCTGATTTTATTTTCTTTGTTCGATTTAATTAATTAGGTTGCGAAACCAATAATTAATTAAATCGATTGTGTCGCTTTACTCAATTTACACCCTAATCAGGGTTTACAAGGATTCTTCCTACACTGAGAATTTTTCCTTCTTTCTTTTTGCCTTTTTCAGGGTTAATCTCGAAGCTACCTCTGACTGGCAACCATATCAAATCAAATTCAAAAGCTAAGTATTATCTCGTATCTAATTCAAATAATCATTCTCTTTTCATTTTATTTTGTTTCCTTAATAAATTAGGGGTAAAATTAAATATCAATGAACTGCCTGTACGCTCACGCCTCGTTGTTTCTTCTTTCAGTTCTCAATGGTCAGAGTCAACGCTTCTGGCAAACCCTTGCCCTCAACCCTGTCAGGAAAAGCTAAGTACTTTCTCTCTATTCTATTTTTAATTTATATTTCTATTTTCTTTTGTGGTTAATGAAGTTTGCCCTCGAGCTTGATAATGCACTCACTCTCTGCTTTCTGCCTCTTCTTTCTCCTTTTCAGGGTTTGTCAATTGCCAAAGCTACGTTGTTGGTAACCCTAACTCTAATATTTTCTGTTTTAATTTTTAATTATATCCCGCTGGTTTCAATTCCCCTCTCCTCCGCTGGTTACAATTTCCCTTCCCCATTATTATTGTTATATTATTGTGTGGTTAGTAATTCTAGGGAGTGCAAGCCTGTTAATTGAATTAGAATAACTAATTAAAAGATAAATATCTGAACATAATCACGTGATTGTTGCACACACGCACCCTTTTGGGTAACCTCTCTGTTGCCTGTTGCTTGTTGCCCGTTGCCTTGTTGCCTGTTGCCTTGTGTTTTTTTGCAGAATAAGCCAAGTCCCTCGAATACGAGGATACCTCAGCCATGTTGCCTCGATAAAAAGGTCACGACCCTAAATGATGTTGCCTTCGATACACAAATGACCTTGACCCTCGGAAGTTGCCTACGGAAAAAGGCTGAGGTATCTTCTGGCTGCCTACGAATAAGGCTTATTCTGATCCTTACCTTAGACTACCTGCCCTTCTATGGCATGGGACAGTCTTATGGCAAAGGATGCTTCGATGACCCTTCAACCTCCAAACGAAAGGCTTCCTGCCCTCTTATGGCAAGGATAGACCCTTTCATTCTGAAAGGCTAAAAAGAGACCTATCATCTGAGTTTAAGGTAATTGCCCCCAATTGCCTTGCGATGCTCAAACCTTTTTATTATATTCTTTCTCATAATTTTTCAAAAGGGCAACGCTCATTTACGAGCTAAAGTCCCTATCTCTTTCATCTACATTTTCTAAACAAACGAGCAAGCAAAGCAATTAAGAGCCCATGGAAAACCATGGATGCAAAGGGTGCCTTACACCTTCCCTTTGCATAAATTACCCCCCGAACTCAGATTTCTTAAAAAGGTTTTTTTCTGTTTCTTTTTGCCTTTCCGAATCTGTTTGGATAAAATAAAAGTCGGTGGCGACTCTTGCTTTACCGCGACATTCCGATTAATAAAAAGTCAGTTCACCGTGTTACAGTATGGCTGCCTGACAATGTTCAGCTTCCTTTATCTTTTCTTCGAGGGCCTTTATCTCTTGCTTCCAGGAGTTGATGTTCTTCTCGTAATCATCAAAAGCCTTCTGATTTTCTGAATGTTTAAGCTTGAGGGCCTCACCTTGTTTCGTTGCATCCACAGCAGAATTCCATGAAGAGTCATGAGAGGCCATTTTCTCAGATAGTTCCTTTTCGACATTTTGCTTTCGAAGAATGTTGGCCTGGAGCTGTTCAATTAGAGAACCTAGCAAAACAATTATCTCTGAAACTTCTGTTGAGACTTGAAACAAATCCACTTTCTTTAAGAGTTGATTTAAGTTGTGACTCTTAATAGGTTCCCGGCTAAGAACATCCACGAGATTGACCCCAAAGAACTTTTCTTTTATCTGTCGAAGGAGGTTAGGAATGTCTTCCTTGTCACCAGATTCTATAACGACAGCTGGAGAGACATCAAGTTCTGAAGGCGAAGAAGTATTCACATTCATAATAGCCTTTAGAAAACTAAGAGGATCGGTTTGCTTAAGCTGTTCCAGTTCCAAAGGAGTAGGCTTCGCAGGGGCAGGCTTCGAAGTTGTCCCAGGAGTGGTTTATGTGTCTAGGGCTGAAGTTTCTTGAGGATTGTGTTTTTCTGGTTTAGAAGTTTCCTCCATAGCATCTTGTTCCGATGCAGTGTCTTCGCTGTCATGTGGTTGTGGATTCACATTGTCGCTGCCTGAGAATGGATGATCTTCTTCCAAATTTTTGTCTTGATAAGTAGGTGGGGATTCGTCAGTAGATTGGCTTTCTTCGACTGGTTCATTAGGCAATATGGTGGTGAGTGGCCTAGCATCTTCAAAGACTGGCGAGAGAACATGAGTTTTGTTTTGAGAGATATCTGTGTTAAACAAACCAGAATTAGTCGTAAGGATAAGGCTTTGAGGAGTTTATCGACGGAAGTGAAAGAGTTACGATTACCGTGAAGTTTATCAACATTAATAGTGAGGTCGTGAGCCTTAAGACCTGAAGTGGCAGTGCCAGCATCTTCCTGCAATAACAAGGTAAAATGTCGGTTTAATCATTTAGTTAAAATTACAAGACAGTATGTGGGTTGAAACCCAAATACCTTGGTTGGGATATTGTCTGGACTTGAATTATGGCTTTCGACAACGAAAGCATTACTGGCGGTTTTCATAGGAGATTCTTCAGAAGATGCCTTGTCGCTAGGAGAAGCAACTTTGGAGGAACTTACCCCTTTCTCTTTTCCTGAAGGGGTAACAGCTTTTTGTCTCTTTCTATGTCCTTGTCTAGTACGAGGAGGAGATTTATCTTCGTCATCTGAGACAACTGTTGAAGAGACTTTCTGTTTCGAACCTGTGGGGTGTTTCGAGCTCTGGAAAACATATATATTAAGCAAAATGAGTACTGCTCACAGATTATACAAGATTAAGAATATAAAGTGGGTATGTACCGTGGGCTTCTTGTCAGTAACAATGGAGTCACTCTCACTTGGTTTGTTGCTTTTAGATGCCCCAGAATCCTTTTGGGTAGGAGCTTCTTTAATCTTCCTCCTTCGAGCAACAGCTGCAGTTGAAACTGAAATCAGTATATCAGCAAAGAAAAGAAAATTCAGTCGAAAAATTGTCTGAATCCAAACCTTCAGGTATTGGAGTCAAGACACGAACATGTTCAAGATCTATATGAAGATGTCCTTTGAAAGTATCCAAGGTATGCTTAGTCGGAACCACTCGTTCAACACGTTTTTTAGTACTTTCTTGAAGATCTTTTAAAACGTTGCCACACACAAACCAATTTGGAAAAGGGGGGCTCAGAGCCACACCAAAATCCGCACTTGGCAGTGGAGGGAATTTTGGAGGATTAAGTTTGAAAGCCACTTCATAACGTAGTTCTGGTCGAACATACGAGGGCAATTTCAACTTATCCAGTTTGGCGGAAAACATTTCGCGCAAAATGACTGCAGCCTCACGAACGGTCCGACTAAGATCATCAGGCATGTAGATAGTTTCAAAGAATTTTTGAAAAGCTTGGATTTCTTTAATGTGAGTCGAAGTACCTTTTTGAAAATTCTTCTGCACATCAGCAAAAGCTGCAGTTAGTTCTTGAGTAAGACTATCGGCATCAAAGATTTGAGAAGTATAATAATCCGTCCACCACTGGTGAAAGTCTGGTGTAGAATAAAAAGCAGGTTCGAAAGGAATAGGAGAAAGATTGGTGACACCAACGTATTTGTTGATTTCTTATTCAGATTCTTTTTCAGTCAGGTACAAGGTATGGAAACACATATGGTTCCTTTTCTCATATAAACACTTGGGTTTTACTTGAACCAACCCAAACTGTCTCGAAACCAGATTTGGTTGGTAGCATACAAGGACACGTTGACCTTTTGATGGTCGAAGGCGATGAGAAAACAACCTTGGGGGTCAGAAAGGCCTCCCAAATTTCCATAGACTCAGTTTGTTGATTCTGAGATGTTGATGGGAACCTTCGAGTAAACCATTCAGGACCAATTGTTCTGTGTACGAACGGAGCCATAGAAGGATCGAACTGATTGCGCTGGGCGAACATCATTGTATATGCTAGAAAATGTTCACGAAGCTTCCCAGTTTCTTCTTTTGGAGTTAGGTAAGCCAACCTGGTTCCTTCTATAGTTCGATTCTTAATTTTGTTATCTTCTTCGTTGACATTGCCTCGAAAAGGAAGATGAGTTTCGAACGTAGCATTAAGCCACAGTTGCAGTAGCCAGAAAGGACCAGTAAAAAGCAGAGTGCCAGTTTTGTAGTTTTTGGTAAGGTTCGAGGCTTCGCTAAGATTTTCATAAAGAGATCCTAAAAGTAACTGGCCTAGGTTGAGCTTTTTTCCAGCATGTAGCTGATTAGCCATGCAAAGGTATCTCTTTGCGACCTGTATGGATCTTTGTTAGGTGCCAAATTGTGTTTATATTTAGTTTAATTAATGGCACCTTTCGACCGTTTTTATCGGGTATTCGTACAATTCCCTGAAGTTTTAGATAATTATTTATAGTTTATAATATTAAGCTTTCATTTTATGTTAATATGTGTTTTAGTTATGATTTTGTAGGTTTTAGCCAAATTTGGGGAAGTTTGGAGCTTGTTTTGAGCATTGCAAGAGAGTGCCTGGCAGAAGTAAGCGCGCGTCGCACGGAGATGTGGGCGCGTCGCGCCCTGGGCAAGATATTTTGGAGCTTCAAAGCAGAGAGTTGCGCGCGTCACGCGCATGGGCGGTTTAACTTTCTTAAGTGTAATGGCGCGACGCGCGCTGGAGGGCGCGACGCGCCCTGGACAGATAATGGTTTTACTATATAAAGAGTAATTCTGATTTTTGGAGGGGGACATTACATTCTTAAGAGCTCAAAAACCCTAATCACTGTAGCAAACTAATAGTTGAAGATTGGAAGCTTTGATCGTCGATTAATCGCCTTTGATGCTTGTTGATCTTCATCCTTTACTTCTTGAGCAAGCTACCATTCTCATGGATAGCTAAATCTCTTTTGTATCAAGATAAGATGTAATCTTCCTAGCTTTTTGTATGTGTTCTTGTGAATATATTATGTATGAACAAGTGATGATCAATATAGATGGTTTAGTTTGTTTATTAAAGCTTTTTCTTTGGTATAAGTGTTTGAGACATCAATATTTGTATCTAGATCTAACTTTATCATCTATCAAACTATAAATTGCAGACATGGATTTAGCGTTTGATGTTTACTTAGTATCGGTTTTAAAACGTTATTTGTATTGTTTAAATGATGGAGAAATCGTCGGTTAAACAATACGGTAAATCTAACTATATCATTGCGGACACGGATGATATAGGCGTCGATACGTAATTATGTTGATCGTTACCATGTTCATATACGTATATTTATAAGGAGACATACAAATTAAGGTTGATGAAATCGAATCTTGATACATTTTCTTTAACTTAGAACTTTCATTAATTTACTCTTTGCTACTAAAAGAATTGAATGATCTTTTGCAAACCTAAAACTAAAGTAACATTAACTCAAGACAAAATAGGCTATAGAACGGCGGTGATATCGCAATAATCCCTGTGGATACGATAATAACGAAAAGTACACCACAATACTCTTTCAACAAAATGGCGCCGCTGCCGGGGATTGTTGTTTAGATATTGCAAGCATTGCAATAGTTTGTTTTGTATTGAGTCTTATAATTAATATCTTGACTCTAAATTTATTTTCCTTGTGTTTGTTAATTTGCTTGGTTAGTTTTTCAGATTACAGTTTATGCGAGGACGTGTACCTGCAGATCAACTCCTTTTTGATCCTGAGATTGAAAGGACTGCTCGTAGAGAGAATAGCAAAACTCGTAGGAGGAGACAACTATCTAGGGAAAGAAGACAACAACAAGAGGCATCTTCTTCTTCAACTCCGGTTGAAAACTTAGTTGAGGGAGAAATGGCAGGAGAGATCCCTAATGTACCAGCTCGAGGGCCTTGTGTTAATAGCCCTCGACTCAATGCACAATTTGCTCGTGATCAAGCCAATGGAAGAAACTCCGAGATGAAGACGGGGTTACTTCAATTATTATACCAAAATCCGTTCACAGGGGCAGATCATGAGGATCCATTTACTCATCTAACAAAGTTCTACGAGATCGCCGGAACAATTGGTGCTCCGGAAGACCAAGAAGAACAGGTGTTCAGGAGACTTTTTCCTCATTCCTTAATTGGAAAAGCTAAGGAATGGTACCTTGATCAACCAAATAATGTCATGACA
This sequence comes from Vicia villosa, assembly GCF_029867415.1. NCBI lineage: Eukaryota > Viridiplantae > Streptophyta > Magnoliopsida > Fabales > Fabaceae > Vicia > Vicia villosa. The sequence continues at coordinate 48,809,200 of NC_081184.1, forward strand.
AATTGGAACGAGTTAGAAGAGAAGTTCTTGGATCGATTCTTTCCTCACAATAGGTTCATGGAAGCGAAAACTTCTATTGCGGTGTTCTCTCAAGGTTCGAATGAATCTCTCAATGAAGCATGGGAGAGGTTCAAGTCCATGGTTAGAAAGTGCAAAGGTCATGGGTTTGATGAATTGTCTCAAATCCATATCTTTAGAAATGGACTCCAACCTCAACCAAAAACTCTTTTAGATGCTACCGCGGGTGGTTCGTTGATGTCAAAAACTGCTGCAGAAGCGATTGCTATCATTGATAGAATGGCTTTGAATGATCATCAAGGGCAACACAACCGTAGTGCATTGCAAAGAAAACCGGGGGTTCTTGAATTGAATACTAGTGATGCAATACTTGCTCAAAACAAGTTATTGACACAACAAGTAGAATTGCTCACTCAACAAATGTCAAAACTCCCTCAACAAATCAAAGAGATAAATGGGAGCCCTTCTAAAAATCAACATGTGATGTGTTGTGAATTGTGTAGGGGTGACCATCAAACAGGTTTTTGTCCTCCACCGGGTGAAGAGGTGAATTATGTGTCTAATCCTAATCAAGGATATGGTGGAAGACAACAACAACAACCTTACAACAATAACCAAGGTTACCAACAAAGAGGTAATCAAGGTTTTCAACAAGGATGGAGGCCGGAAGCGGGCCCATCGAATCGTCAAAATCCTTATTAAGGCGGTTACAATCAACAACCTCAACAAACAAAGCTTTCAATCGAGGACACTCTTAGCCAATTCATGCAATTGCAAATTGCAAGCCAAAAGAGTACGGATGCCGCAATAAAGAACCTTGAAACTCAAGTCGGGCAATTGTCAAAGCAACTTGCCGATCAAAACAAAGGTCCTTTTCCGGCTACTACACAAGAAAATCCTCGTGAGCATTGTAAGTCAATTCTAACTCGTAGCGGTAGAAATATTGATATGGGTGTAGGAGAGATAGTTGAGGAGGAAATTGTTGAGAGTGAAAAAGATAGGGTGATTGAAGTAGAAAAAAATGTTGAGGGTGATTTAGTTGAAAATGAGACAGAGAAAGAATTAGTGGAAAAAGAAACTCTTGAGAAAGTTGTAGAAAAAGAGAGAAAAAAATTGAGTGTGAGTGAAAAGGGAAAGAAGAAGGTGGATGATTCTATACAAGTGAAGAAATTACCTTACCCTCCCGGTCCGTCAAAGAAAGAAGATGCAAAGCACTATGCTCGGTTCTTGGACATTTTTAGCAAGTTGCAAATCAATGTTCCTTTTTCCGAAGCATTAGAGCAAATGCCGATGTATGCAAAATTCATCAAAGACATCATCACTAAGAAGAGAAGATTCTTGGATCCGGAGGTAGTAACGGTGAGCTCTTGTTGTAATGCGTTAATTCAACGCACTACTCCGATAAAATCAAATGATCCTGGGCGGGTAACCTTACCGGTGTCTATTGGAAATGTCCACATAGGCAAAGGTTTGGTGGATACCGGTTCTAGCATTAATTTGATCCCTCTGTCAATGGTGAGAAGATTAGGAATCAATGATTTGAAACCGACAAGAATGACGTTATCATTAGCAGATAAATCCACAGCTCATCCTCATGGAGTTGCGGAAGACTTGCTTGTCAAGGTTGACAAATTTTGGTATCCTGTTGATTTTATCGTCATAGACATGGAAGAAGATCCAGAGATTCCATTGATCTTAGGAAGGCCTTTTATGAAGACGGCCCGAATGATGATAGATATTGATGATGGCTTAATGAAATTAAGGTACCAAGATGAAGAATTATGTCTTGATCTCTTTGAAGCCATCAAGCATCCGAGTGATGATGATGATTGTTTTAGAATCGATGCTACCGAAAGGGCTATTATGAAAGTGGAGAATCAAATGCACTTGTCAAATCCTCTTGAGAAGACTTTAATGGAAGCTCTTGAAGTTCTCACCAAAGATCAAGAGAAATAAATTGAAGATTGCTTGAGAAATTTAGAGACTTGTGATGAGATGAATCCATTTGAAACTCAAATTGAAGAGTTGAAGGATGAACCTAAAGTTGAAGAGCAAAAGGTGGAGTTGAATGTGTTACCGTCTCATTTGAAATACGTGTTTCTCGGTGACAATTCTACTAAGCCGGTTATCATTAATAGTGGTTTGTCTAACAAGGAAGAGCATCGATTGAAGGAAGTGTTGATAAAGAATCAAGAAGCAATAGGATGGGTTTTATCCGACTTGAAGGGTATTAGTCCGGCCTATTGTATGCATACGATTATGTTAGAAGATGATTTTCGGCCCGTGGCACAACCTCAAAGGCGATTGAATCCAACCATGAAAGAAGTTGTTAGAAAAGAGGTTGTGAAGTTATTAGAGGCGGGGATGATTTATCCCATCTCCGATAGCGAATGGGTGAGCCCGGTGCATGTGGTCCCTAAGAAGGGTGGATTGACAGTTGTGAGAAATGAGAAGAACGAGTTGATTCCTTCGAGAGCGGTGACCGGGTGGCGTATGTGTATTGATTATAGGAGGATGAACCAAGCAACAAGAAAAGATCACTTTCCATTACCTTTTATGGATCAAATGTTAGAGAGGTTAGCCGGAAGAAATTTCTATTGTTTCTTGGATGGTTATTCGGGATACAATCAAATATCAGTGAATCCGGCGGACCACGAGAAAACTGCTTTTACTTGTCCTTTTGGCGTTTTCGCATACCGAAGAATGCCATTTGGACTATGTAATGCTCCTGCAACATTTCAAAAGTGCATGCAAGCTATCTTCTCAGATTTGATCGAGAAAAGCATTGAGGTGTTCATGGATGATTTTTCTGTGTACGGGTTGTCATTTGACTTGTGCTTAAAGAACCTTGATGTGGTAATGGAGAGATGCATTGAAACAAATTTGGTTCTCAACTGGGAGAAATGCACTTTCATGGTGACGGATGGGATTGTTCTTGGCCACAAGGTTTCTTCAAAGGGGCTTGAGGTTGATCCGGCAAAAATCGAGGTTATTGAAAAACTTCCCCCTCCGGTGAATGTGAAAGGCATAAGGAGCTTCTTGGGACATGCTGGGTTCTATAGAAGATTCATCAAGGATTTCTCCAAGGTCGCAAAGCCTTTGAGTAATTTGCTCAACAAAGGTATGGAATTTAATTTTGATGAATCATGTCTAAAAGCTTTCTTAGAACTTAAAGCAAATTTGACCACCACACCCATAATTGTCGCTCCTAATTGGTCGCTTGAGTTTGAACTCATGTGCGATGCAAGTGACTATGCGGTTGGTGCGGTCTTAGGCCAACGGAAGAACAAACAATTCCATGCTATACATTATGCGAGCAAAGTTTTAAATGAGGCACAGGTTAACTATGCCACTACCGAAAAAGAATTGCTCGCAATTGTATTTGCATTGGAAAAGTTTCGTTCTTACCTCATTGGTTCTAAAGTGGTGTGTTATACTGATCATGCCGCAATCAAATATCTTCTCACCAAGCCTGATTCAAAACAGAGGCTTATTCGGTGGATTCTTTTGCTTCAAGAATTTGATCTTGAAGTGAAAGATAAGAAAGGTACAGAAAATTTGATTGCGGATCATTTGTCTCGGTTAGTGAATACCGAGGTGACAAACAATGAAAAAGAAGTGAGGGAAGAATTCCCGGATGAAAAACTGTACATGGTACAAGAAGTTAGACCCTGGTTCGCAGATATGGCTAATCACAAAGCATCTGGCTGGATACCGGAGGAACTAACTTGGAATCAAAGAAAAAAGTTTTTAAACGATGCTAATTTTTATGTTTGGGATGATCCTCACTTGTTTAAGTTGAATAGTGACAATCTTTTGAGAAGATGTGTCGCGGATGAGGAGGCAAAAAGCATTTTGTGGCATTGCCACAATTCGCCTTATGGTGGTCATTTTAATGGTTTGCGTACGGCCACAAAAGTCCTTCAATCGGGATTTTGGTGGCCTACTTTGTTCAAAGATGCTTACCACCATGTTGCCTCATGCGACAGTTGTCAACGAACTGGTGGAATAGGGAAAAGAGAGGAAATGCCCCTCCAAAGTATTGTAGAAGTAGAAGTATTTGATTGTTGGGGCATTGATTTTGTTGGACCCTTCCCTTCCTCTATGTCAAATGAATACATCTTGGTAGCTGTGGATTACGTGTCTAAGTGGGTGGAAGCGATTGCTTCACCCAAAGCGGATGGTAAGACCGTGATAAAGTTTTTGAAGAAAAATATATTTTCGCGGTTTGGCTCGCCAAGAGTATTAATTTGTGATGGTGGATCTCATTTTTGTAATGCCCCGCTTGAGAAAGTGTTGGAGCAATATGGAGTAAAGCACAAGGTAGCTACTCCATATCATCCACAAACTAATGGGCAAGTTGAGAGGACCAATAGAGAGATTAAGAGAATTCTTGAGAAAACTGTGTCTAGCTCTAGGAAGGATTGGTCGATGAAGCTTGATGAAACCTTGTGGGCGTATCGGACCGCTTTCAAAGCACCGATCGGTCTTACACCATTCCAAATGGTATATGGTAAAAGTTGCCACCTTCCCGTAGAACTAGAACATAAGGCATATTGGGCCTTGAAGCTTTTGAATTTTGACCACAAGTTGTGTGGAGAGAGAAGAAAAATCCAATTAAATGAGTTGGAAGAGATGAGATTGCATGCCTATAAGTCTAATTCAATTTACAAAGAAAAAACCAAATTCTATCATGATAGTAAGGTTAGAATGAAGGACTTTAAGGTAGGGCAATTAGTTTTACTTTTCAATTCCCGGTTAAGACTTATTCCGGGAAAGTTGAAGTCTAAATGGTCCGGACCGTTTTTGGTCAAAGAAGTGAGAAGCCAAGGGGCTATTGTGATAGAGGACCAAAAATCAAACCAAGAGTGGGTAGTAAATGGTCAGAGGTTGAAGGTTTATCAAGGAAGCGATTTTAATCGTGAAACTTGCGTTTTATCGTTTGGCGATCCTTGATTGCCTTTGACCGTCGAGCTGACCGACGTTAAACAAAGCGCTCTTGGGAGGCACCCCAAGTTGTATATATTCACTTGTATTTGTGTTTTTTGTGCAGGTGGGATTTTTGAGTTGTCGTCGAGCCAGAAACGATCTACCGGTATTTTTGGGCGTGCTGAAACAATGCAGTTTTTCTGCTGTTTCTGGTGTAGCGCGCGTCGCACCCATATGCGCGCGTCGCGCGCTATGTGAACTCAAGGACCCCTTCCAGGCAGAGAAGAGGGCGCGTCGCGCCGAGTCTGCGCGCGTCGCGCGCTGTGTATATTTTTGAAAAAAAAAATAATTTTGATTTGGGCCCACCCATGCTGGGCCCGACCCGGTTCATTTTCAGAATTGAGATTTAGGGTTTTTGGGAGGTTTTGCCTCCATTCTTGCCCTTGCTCCTTTTTGTTCCAAGAAAAGAAAAAGAACAAACACACACTTGCTCCTAACTTCTTGTGCATTTCCTCACTGTTTTCGTTGCTTCATTGTCATCATCATCAAAGGTATGCTTGTTCTTCTCTTCTATTTCCATTAATATAGTTTTAGATGTTTAGGTTTTTAGATTTAGGATTTTTTTTATAGATTTTGAAAAACTAGGGTAGAAAACATGTTATTGATATATATATATATATATATATTGTGTGCTGGAACCTTTAGAAGGGAGGAGAAACTTGTTCTCCTCTTCTGTTTTGCAGATTTCTAAAGAAATTTTCTGGGTTTCGCAGAGCGCGCGTCGCGCCCTGTTCAGCGCGCGTCGCGCCCTGGGTTCATCTTTGAATTTTTTTTATGCATTCTGAGTAGTTGTATAGCGTCTGTCTTGTGATTGATGATGAATGTGATTGATGTAGGCTATTAAAATAGAGGTTATGCTAACTTTGTTTCATTTTTTGTGTGTTTTGTTTGATTTGAATTTGTGCAGGAATGGCACCCTTTTTAAAGAGAAAGAAAACTGGTTCTGGTGAGGGATCTTCCTCACAAGCTGGCAGGTTTGATCGGACGAAGTTTCTAGGTCCGGAGCAAGAGGCGAGGTACCATGAGCTTGAAAGCCGAGTTGTGTGGAGTGAACGAACTGTGGTTCCTATTGACCACGGCCTCTTCCAAAGGGCGTGGACTGCTTTGTCTGAAACATGCTGGGACAAGTTGTTCACTCCACCAAAATTCTATCAGGTGGAAATTGTCAGAGAATTCTACGCAAACGCCTTGCCTCCGAGCGGTTGGTCAGGTACTGAAGCTTACCCGTTTAAAACATGGGTGAGAGGTAAGGCCATTGATTTTAGCAAAGAGGCTATTTTTGATTTTCTGGATAACCCTCTTGCTTTGGTAGAAGAATGCCAGTACCATCCCAAGTTGAACAGAGGGAACTGGGACGTGGAGAGTATTAGGGAGAGGATTTGCAGGACTGGTTTCACCTATACTCTGACTAAAGATGGGCTGCCAAAGACTTTTACTCGTAGTCAGTTGACGGAGGAGGCTCAGTTGGTGACTTCGGTGGTCCTTTACAACATTAGGCCACGGAGTCACACTTCTTCCCTCACCATTGATACGGCAGGTTTGGTTCAGGGTATTTTGGATGGTGATAACATTGATGTGTCCAGGATTGTGGCGAACGAGCTGAAAAGAGTCGCCCTGAATGGGACTCTTCATGGAGATGGGGTGAAATGTAGGTTAATTTTTCCTGGTTTAATAATGGGTTTGTGCAGGAAGGCTGATGTCCGGTTTCCACCTGGTGGTAGGATTCCCATGGATGGTGTTATAGATGATATTTTTGCTAACAGGTACTGTTTGCCTGGAGGTCGTCCTTTTGGTGTTGCTGCTGGTGCATCTAACCTTCCCGATGCTTCTCAAGCTGTTCCGGTTGCTGCTGCACCGCCTGCTGGTCCTCAGTATGGTGATGCAAGTGATTGGAACTATCAGATGCATATGGCGCATCAGAGGGCGTTTATGTTTTTGCAGGATTCTATCCGGCAGCTTTCTCTGCAGCAGCCTGTTGGTTCCAGGGATGATTTATCTGCTTATGCTTCATGGCCTGAGGGCAGGCCAGATCCTGAGGAGGGGGTGGCTGATGCTGATGAGGATACTTCTGATGAGGAGTAGTTTTGTTTTACTGTTTTATTTTTATTGTTTTTAGTTTTATGTTAGAACAATTTTTAGTTACTTTGTTTTTAATGTTTATAGTTTTGTTCCATCCTTTTGGATGAGGTACTTTGAAAGGCTAAGTTTACGCCTTTGGATAATTAACACCTGTTTGGTGTGGTTTTTATTTTATATAAGTTCAGTTTATTTTATTTTAGCATTTATTTTTAAGTAGTTTATTTTAGTTTAGTGTTTATATTTTAGAAATAATGGTTTGATAAGTTGTCCTGATGATTAATTAGCTGGAACACGAATTTTTGTTGCCACGATGAATTTGGATGGTGCAACACAATTTGAGTGGTGATGATATAAGTTGAAAACTGTACGCGCAAGGTACATCCTTTATCGTTTTATTTATCAAGTACCTTTGATTGTGATGCTTTTAATTGTACAAATTAGGTGTCATTAATTTCTGTGGATAAAATTAGTTCAATTGTGAATCACTTTAGCCTAGCTGTAGTTGTGAGGAGACTTTCCACTGTGTATATATATAAATTGTGCTGGATATCAGCAATGTGCGTTTTAACTCGTTTTTATTATGATTAATCTTGCATTATTATTAAATTGTGTTAAGCATGAAAGTGATCAAGGCGTTTTGTTCTGCACTATGAGAAAAACTTCCAATCCAAATGTAACCTACCCGGTGAGTGTGTGAGTATTTGCTAACCACTTTGAGCCATTTTCCAAGATTCTTGTCGGTTAAGCTTATGTTGTATATAGATCTCTATACCGATTTTTGATAGAATCTTGATGACTTTCTTTTCTTTCTACCTTGAACTGTTGCCATTTGATATGGTAAGGATTGATTCCTTTTTGCCTTAGAATAGGGAGCATTCTTAGTGATGTCTTGGTAATATACAAGTTGGGGAGAATGAAATAAAGGTGTACATTGGTGAGGATATATCAAAAGATAGTGCTCAAGGGGTATATATATATTTATGTTTATAATAAAGAAAAAAATATATATATATATGAAAAAAAAAAGAAAAAAAAAAATTTGTGACCCTTGAGCAAGTAATGAATAATGTGGTTAACTTGGTTGTTTAGGTTGTGATAATTGAATTTGAATGCTCTCTTAGGTTTTGACATTTTCGATTCAATGGCCGTGAGATATGAGACACTTCCTTGTTAACCAAACCAAGCTACAACCCGAAAGTCCTTAGTGATTCATGCTTATACACTTTTTTATATGTCTTATGCTTAGATGAGTTTATAATTAATTCGGTGTGTTTGCGTCATTGTCTGGTGAGTGTTAGGATCCTCCATTTTTTGTTCTCTCAGTAGAGAAATTCGTAGGTGTGATTCATTCTTGAACTTCTTTTGCAATGTGGAATTTCTGACATAGAATTTGTATATAGGATTAACATTGTTATCATGGTACTTTAATGAAAACTGGTAAGGATTGATCTTTGGTACTTTTGGAATTTGAACCATTCAATTGTTCTTGTTTCTACCTTGTTGTTTCATTTGTGATATTTTGTGTTCCCGGTAATTTATCGTTGTTTTGTTTGAGGACAAACAAGAGTTTAAGTTGGGGAGAGTTGTTAGGTGCCAAATTGTGTTTATATTTAGTTTAATTAATGGCACCTTTCGACCGTTTTTATCGGGTATTCGTACAATTCCCTGAAGTTTTAGATAATTATTTATAGTTTATAATATTAAGCTTTCATTTTATGTTAATATGTGTTTTAGTTATGATTTTGTAGGTTTTAGCCAAATTTGGGGAAGTTTGGAGCTTGTTTTGAGCATTGCAAGAGAGTGCCTGGCAGAAGTAAGCGCGCGTCGCGCGGAGATGTGGGCGCGTCGCGCCCTGGGCAAGATATTTTGGAGCTTCAAAGCAGAGAGTTGCGCGCGTCACGCGCATGGGCGGTTTAACTTTCTTAAGTGTAATGGCGCGACGCGCGCTGGAGGGCGCGACGCGCCCTGGACAGATAATGGTTTTACTATATAAAGAGTAATTCTGATTTTTGGAGGGGGACATTACATTCTTAAGAGCTCAAAAACCCTAATCACTGTAGCAAACTAATAGTTGAAGATTGGAAGCTTTGATCGTCGATTAATCGCCTTTGATGCTTGTTGATCTTCATCCTTTACTTCTTGAGCAAGCTACCATTCTCATGGATAGCTAAATCTCTTTTGTATCAAGATAAGATGTAATCTTCCTAGCTTTTTGTATGTGTTCTTGTGAATATATTATGTATGAACAAGTGATGATCAATATAGATGGTTTAGTTTGTTTATTAAAGCTTTTTCTTTGGTATAAGTGTTTGAGACATCAATATTTGTATCTAGATCTAACTTTATCATCTATCAAACTATAAATTGCAGACATGGATTTAGCGTTTGATGTTTACTTAGTATCGGTTTTAAAACGTTATTTGTATTGTTTAAATGATGGAGAAATCGTCGGTTAAACAATACGGTAAATCTAACTATATCATTGCGGACACGGATGATATAGGCGTCGATACGTAATTATGTTGATCGTTACCATGTTCATATACGTATATTTATAAGGAGACATACAAATTAAGGTTGATGAAATCGAATCTTGATACATTTTCTTTAACTTAGAACTTTCATTAATTTACTCTTTGCTACTAAAAGAATTGAATGATCTTTTGCAAACCTAAAACTAAAGTAACATTAACTCAAGACAAAATAGGCTATAGAACGGCGGTGATATCGCAATAATCCCTGTGGATACGATAATAACGAAAAGTACACCACAATACTCTTTCAACAATCTTGAGCAGAAGGCACATCGTGAGAGCCATAATGCCAAGAAAGCAATATGTTCTTCATCAGAAACTTCTTCTTGCGTTTTGTCATGGTGCTTCTGGATGAATGCAGTGTAAGTAACTGTTGATTCATTAAAACCAATAGTATCAGTATCCATCTCATTGGGATCGAAGGTTTCCCCGGTTGGTCGAAGTCCTGTAATGGCAGCTATATCAAAGAGAGTGGGGGTAACCATCCCACATGGGAGATGGAAAGTGTTATGAGAAGCATCCCAAAAGTGAACCGCTGCTACTAACATGGGTTGGTTATATTCTAAGCCTGTTTTTGACAGTTGAATCAAATCACATATGCCTAACGATTTCCAGAAAGATCCTTTCGTTCTCTCTACTTTTTCTAACCAGGCATAGTACAAATCAGGATCTTTGGCTAAAGGGATTGACCTAAACACTTTTACAAAGTTGGTCATATAGTTTAACCTAATTTTCGCCAAAGCCAAAGGGGTCACAGTTGAAGTTTCTTCAGTATTAGCAGATTCTCCTAAAGGGGAACAACCATCTTCATCTATCTTAATCTTACTAACTAAGGGTCTAGTTTTGTAATAAGCGGGGAAGAATCTGTTCATAGATGAATTGTTTTCACCTGGTAACGGACCCATAAAAGCAAGAAGTTTTCCAGAAAGTTCAAAGGGAATGATTACCTGGGAAGCGTAAATAGCGCGCACTTCTGCGGTATTAGGGTTTGGAATGTGTTCTTGTTCCCCAGACCGCGTTGTTGTTTGGAGCTTCAGAACAGGTTGAAGAACGTTTGAAGATGAAGCCATGGAGAGGTTTTGATTGGAAAAGTAAGCTTTTTGAAAGGGTTGAGAGTGTTTTTTTCTTTTGAAGAGGATGAAGAAGTAGGAATTAAAAGTTGTATAAAAGTGCAAAACCAAGTATTTAAAGGTTTAACGGAAACCCTTTTTAAATCTTTTTGGGTAAAAACCAAGGGACACGTGGCGGCTAGTGATTTAATCCAACGGCGGTCGAATAAATTAGCTTTACTCCTAGTATGTAGGAGTAATGATCAAGAAGTAAGGTCAAAAACGTGAGAATGTAAGTTATGAGAAGACATCTTTGAAAATGACAAGACGTTTTGGAAACAGGGTCAGCAATGATTATGACGTTAGTCAGCAATCTTGGAACTTTCAAAGATCAATAAGAGACGAAATCTTATGATGGCAAGAAACGCCTATTTCTCTTGATTTTCGAAACAGGCATTTATTGGGGGCAATTTGTTAGCTGAAGATTTCGTTTTATAAATTTGGTTCTTCGAAGAAGTAAAAATTCGAAGGAAAGATGGTTACTGATGACCATCCCTTAAAAATAAAAGAATGGCTCCTGATGGCCATGCTTCGAGAATGAAGACTTCTAAGTTCGTTATGAAGATAATGAATACTGAAGCTAGTAGAAGTGTATGTCTTCGAGGACTTAGACAAAATTTATGAAATATGTTTAAGTATTACTACTTAGCGTGTTTTCGTAGTGTTTTTAAATACACTGCCACGCGTCGAAGAAGGACTCAGGCGGGAAGATTTGAAATTCGAAGACGGTTTCGTAACTGTCTAAATAACAGATGGCGTCCCTGGAGTTCTTATGAGAAACGTGGCATTAGATTAGCGTAGGGCCGTTAAGGTCGAAATTAGTATAAATAGGAGTCTTAATGCTAGGATTCTGTGTGTTCATTTTGTACAAATCACTCACATATTACTCAAGTATCAAGTGTTAAGAGAAAGAGTTCGCTAAGAAAATGTACGTATGACACCACCATTTTAATACATGTGTATTCTCTTTCGTTTTCAAATATCTTTCAGTATTATTGCATTTCATTTACTTCTTGCCATTTACATTTCTGTATTTTTACTTTTATGTCATTTACTTTTGAAGTATTTAATATTCCTGCATTTTAAGATTCTTTACGCTTTAACAATACTTTCATTTCATATGTTATTTTACTTATCCTTTCACTGAAATTATACTTACGTATAACCAAGTGATTGTCAAGATTACTCGTTTTATTCGAAACATTTCTTATTAACAAAGACGAATCATGACTATGGTTCGAATGACCATTGATAACAATCTTTTTGACTATGTGTCCTAGGATCAATCTAGTCGATCCTGCGAATAACCAAATCATATTTATTATAGTTTGGAAGACTAGCGGTTGTTTACCGGAAATCACCGTAAACACAAGGATTTTTATATCTGAAAAATCAACAACTGCCGTTAAGCTTGCGGTTGCTCTCCGCAAAACGCACCTTAGTTTGATTCTGTAATTTCCCCTAAAAATTTTTTGGTAAATCTCTTGTCTTTATGAAATTCAAAGATAAAGTTTTTAAACAAATATGGACTGTGCATCAACCTCGTTGAAGCTAGACAACGGCGAGTAGATCTTCGAATTGGCTTGTATCGCGGTTGTGACGAGCGGTGGTGAAAGGTTCAAAGAAAGAATATGATGAATAGTAGTGTGGAGTTTGTAAAAGAAAAAACTGTGTGAATGGAAAGTGAAAGAGACGAAGCAAGTTGAAAGAGAAAAATATTTTCTATTATTTTTTAAATTAATTATAAATTATAAATATTAATTATAACATTTCAATCTGAGCCATTAATTTTTTTACTAACCACGTGTTGTGCATTTGGAAAAGTAACCGAAAAACTGGATATCTGCATCTGTGGAGCAGATCCAGACTCTAGTAAATCAGTGTTAGATTGTGATGGAAATTTATAAGAGCATGTTGTAGAATTGAAAGTATAAGTTGGTTTAAGATGAATGGGCACAACTATTTAAATGCATGTGTAATTTGTAAAGATAAGCCACTTTGCTTAATAAATGAAGGCTACTTGTTGGAATCGAAATGGACTAACATGAACAATGATCTTATGTCAACAACGTCAGATGAAATAGAGGTATTTATTGGTTCCAATGTCCCTAAGGAGATCCAGGTTATTCCCCAGAATCTTCCAATACTAAAGGATTGTGGAAATTGGATTAAAGGCGGAAATGAGATAGCAATGGAACTTCAACAAAAAAGAACTAGACTTTGTAGAGTTTGTAAGTAATATGCATACCATGATAGTCGAAGTTGTCCCACAAAAATCTCTTCCTAATTTCATGTCTTTTTTTTAAATTTACAATCATATGATTTTGACTTTTGACATGTTAGATTTGATTGACTGCATAATATTTTAGGTTGGTGGTGGTGTTAGCTCAAAGAGAAATTTACGAAGGTGTCTTGAAACATCTAAGGCTTACTGAAATTGACAGTTGAAAAAGGTTTGTCTATCAAATCTTGGAAATGTTTGATTGTTTCAGTTAGCAAGAGAAAATGTTTTTGTAACTTTCAATATGCATGGGATGATTAAGTTAATATCGATAATGTTAGAGGATGACAGCAAAGTTAAGTGAATGAGATAGCATTAGTTCAGACTAATGTATAATATCATTTTGGTCTGTTTTGTTCTCCAGTGGTATAAAGATGGTTAATCAATTGTTAGCTGGAGTTCATATTGATCAATTGTTTAGGCAATGGCATTTGTGGAAAAACTAAGTTTGGATACCAGATTATTCTTTGATTTTATTGCAACTAGTGGGGGGAAATTCTGGAATATAATAGAAAGTGTTGTTGTTATAGATTTGAATACCAGATTATTATTTGTCATATATTTGAATAAAGTGTTGTTGTTATGCTTAAGAGATGTTTCGTGTTTTGGTATGTTTGAAAATCGTGTTTCACCAATGCCAAACAATTATTGCACACCTTATTCTAGGGATGTCAATTGCATCTGTTAATGGGATCCCTGTGAGGAATATCTGTGCGGAGATCCGAAGTTGGGGATTTTTTTCCCCGTGGGGATGGGGATGGAGGGAAAAGTTCCCCCGATAACACTTTGGGGCGGGGATTGGAAAAGTATCCTCCGTCCCCGTGGATTCCCCGACTCTGACGATATATTTTAATTTATATATTTTATATATTATATAATTATATAATTTTACATGAAAAATATTAATGTATTAGAAAATGAAGAGTCATTAGAAGTTATATATTTGTCACACATAATCAACCACTTGCGTTGGACGACATCGGTATTGTTGTAGTAAATTAGTGTAAGCACGGTAGCAAGTTATGTTACTATTTATTTATTTATTTTTACATAAAAAATATTAGCAACATCGAGTTCTTTTGCTTTTTTTATTTATTATTGATGCAAGATGTATTTTTTTTTTTTTATAAAATAAAGATGCAAACATATGCGTTTTAAAAAATACAGAAAAAAAAAAATAACAAAATACTAGTGTCATATTTTTGATCAAAAAGTGTAGAAATTTTCTTAAGATTCGATCTCCGTGGATATCCGTGGGGATCTGTGGGGATGGGGATGGAGGGAAATATTCCCCCGTGGCGGGGATTGGGGATGGGGACTAAATTTGGGGGCGGGGCGGGGAGCGGAGAAGCATCCTCCGAACAATATCTACTCCGTTGACATCCCTACCTTATTCAGAACTTTATATTTTCGTGAAGGATATGGTAAGAATGAGTCTATTTTTCACCACTTCGCCAATTCTATGTAGTAGGATATATGCATTGTATTTGAGTGGCTTATGGAACTCTATGATGCACTGAAAAACCCAATTTGTTTCTTAGTAGCATAACTTAGCAGGTGTAATTTCAGGACATATATTATAAATAGCATTTGCTGCATATTATAAATAGTTGCAACACTTTTGCTAAATGTTGCATTGTTTCTCCTGCAACAACACTTTAATTTTCCTAAATATCCCTGCTTTTAATTCTAAGACATATTGAGAGTGCTTGAAATACTTATAAGAAAATTGATTTTGTTCACGATCCAGTTGACTTGAATTAATTTTTCTAACCAGTATAATATACATTTGTCTGGTTAGGATCTTGTTCTATGCACTATTGTTTTGTTGGCGGTTCTCTTGCTACTAAATTAATTTTGATTTGAAGTAATTTTTATTATTGCTTTAGCCTAACTTAAAGTTAGCTCTAACTATTTTTCTTAACAAAAAAAGTTTAACTCCAATGATTCTGTTAAGAGAGGAAAGGGTGGTGACACTTAATTTTAAATACTTTCTTTCTTTTTTTAATATTCAATTTTTTTATTCTATGCACTTGGTAGACTTTTCATTTTCTAATTCTTCTTTGCTTCACCTTGTTAATTTGTACATATGTTTGATTAGCAATGATTCAAACAGTATTAATTTTTTTATAAAGTTGACTTATCATTTTCTTTCAGTTCCCACATGGCCTTGGATTAGCTGCTTTGCCCGAGCTCAAGAGAGGGAACTTGTTCAGTACCAAATATTTGAATCTCGAGAAGTAATTTTGTCCGAAAAAATTGCCCTTAACTTGGTGGCACGCATTTGGTGTTGCCTTCTAGGCAATAATAAAGGTTAAATAACATTGAGCCAAGATGATTCATAATCAATGTTTCTTGTGTTCAAATTCTTTCTCTTCAATAAAAATGTTTGTTTTCAATGGACGAATCTATTATCTATTATTAATATATAAAAGTAATAGTACTTAGAAATTCCAGTAAAAGCATTCTGATAAATGAACTGAAACTTTTCTTATTCCACGGGTATAAAAATCTTTTGTCAAAATAACACAATAATATTGATTTGGTATTTATTGCTGCTGATGTGGCAAACTCTAATTTTTTGTTGATTATTTATTTTTCCTAATTCATTATTTTTTGGCTTCTAATTCAAATCTACACGTTAAATGGTTAAACCCTAAAATTTATTTCATCATTGAATGGATATGTTTTCTATACGTTTGAAAAAATCAATTCCTCCACTACCCAAAAAATAAATTACTCGTGCACTTTCAATTTTCTATGCGTTTCAAACTTTTAATTCTCACAGTATATATCACAACCAGCACACCAGTATTGACTTTCTCTTTTACAGGTTTGAAGCTTCTTCTCCATTTTTGTTTTCTATTAATTTGTACGATTTGGTATTTGCCAAGTGAAATCTGTTTTCTTCCTGCAGCTATTTAAGCATTCCCATGGCTCGCCCTATCGATTTTGTGAAGGACATCAATGAGTCGAAGGATTTGTGGAAGATTGCAGTTAGTTATAAGCATATATGGTCTGTAACAAGTTCTTCCAACAAAGAACACATAGAAATGGTTAGTTGATTCGAAGGTGGTATTTTGTTCCCAAATTCTATTGTTTTTGTCTTACACACTGTGTTCTGCCTTATTACTGACAAATATTATTTCTGTTTTTTGAAGCGTGATATGATTCAAGCGATTGTCCCTACTTATTTGGTTTCCAAATTCAAGTCCGAACTATCAGCCGGAAGTTCTTATAATTTCAAAGATTCGAAAAACGACTTCTCTTTTAAGTCGAATTCTTACAAATTGGTTTTATGTGGATCAACTTCTGTTAAGAAAATCAGACCTTCCTGACATTCCTGCTTATTACCTTAACCTTCTTTGATTGGATGCCATAGTTGAAGGAAGGTTTCAGTCTAATGTTTTGGTTGGTAAGTTAATTGTATTCTTTGTGATAGATTTCTGAATTTTATGTAATATTATTTATTCCCTGAACATGTTTTGTTTTTTTAGATATCCTTGGAGGTATTACTTGCGGCAAACTGTAAGGCTTCCTTCTATAAGGAAGCCTTTTATGTGAGAGGTGCACACATATGCTTGAATGGATATTTTTCAAATATATGGTCTTTAAACACGTATCTCTTTCTTTTAATTAGTTGGTATTGGAAGTTACAATAATTGTTTCCCAATAATCCTTCATTGTACATAATATATTTAATTACTTGAATATTATCATCATTACGTTTTTTTTTCACTTTAACTTAACATTATACCAAATATATTTATACCATAATTATTAATTACATAATATTAACAATTAAACTTCTCAAACCAACCGTCAGCTCTTCAAAAATGTTCAAAGTTTAATCTCTTTCTTTCTTAATTTTAGTAATTATTATTAGTTATTATTATTAATTATTGAGCTAATTTATTTATTAAAAAAATAAATTAGCTTTCAATGGTAACCTACACACGATTTTATTTTTGTATGTATTTGTTTTAAACATTAAAATATATCAAATCATAACTTATTATTTTTTAAATGGAAAGACATACTTAATGTAAATTATTTCTTTCTCATTAATTATTATCCAATTTAATTAGTACATATAAACTTTACCGCGCATCAATAGTAAATTCCATCTTATTAAATAAAATGTAAAAAAATAATATACAATAATTATATCTATATATTTTATTTATTTGTGATACTCTTTTTAAAATATATCTAATATATTAACTATAATTACGAATACTTTTAAACTACAATAAAAATGGAAGATGATATGACAAATATGAACTTATTGATATAAAAATAATAATTAAAAAGAATCATAATTAAAAGTGATTTTATGAATTTATTTAAAAGTATCCTGACGGGTACTGTCATACAATCTATTATCTATTATAATATATAAAAACTAAAGTACCTGAAAATTGATAATGTCGTGGAAAACATAATTATTAGATTTTTCATTTTATTGAATATTGTTATAATTATAGGAATGAAATAATTATTGTTATAAATATAGTTGTTCTAATGTTCAAATAAATAGGAATATATTTTATGTAATTAATAAAAAAATTACACCTTTTAAATTGATTACAAAATCAATCACGATTATTATAAAATTAAATAATATTTATTGATTATTATTATTATTATTATTAATGTATATCATCAAAACAATTCTTAGGAGTTAAAAATGAAATAAATTTCATTTACGTGTCTTTTATCATCCTAAGGTTATATAAGTGGATATATATATATTTTTTAAAATTATGTTTAAAATACTTCAATAATTCATGAAGTTAAAGGCTAATGGCACAGACATACACGGGTAAATGACTATTTAATTATCATAGCTATTAAAACTCATGTTTTGAACTTTTCAACGTAAAATCAATTTTGAACATGCTCAATGCAATTAATTTGAAAGGTCACACGGAAAGATGAAATTTTTCTTAATGCAGATACAGAAACTAAATCTTTTTACCTTTTCATTCAAAAGGTAGACTTTTTTAAATATTAAATTCAATTAAATGATAATTATAATATTGAATAAAATTATTATTATTGAATTGAAAACTAAATAATTTCTCATAATTATTAATTTTAAATTTATTTATAATACAAGTAATTTGTTTATACTTCTAATTTGTTTTTTTATTTAATTTTTTATTAAAATTAAAAGTTCTAACTTGAATTAAAATATATTTTGTAATCATTTACATTATTAGAAAAAGGTTAATAAAAAAAAATCTAAATCAATAGAGATAAAATTTATAACTTTTTACTACAACTTATATTTTTTTTTATTCCAAAGTTAAATATTTAGTTTTTCATTATAAAAATATAAGAATAAAAATTATTTTGTAATTATTTAGACCCTTATTTGAGATAAAATTTATTTTGAAATTATTTAGACTTTTATAGAAAGTTTAATAAAACAAAACAAAATTAATTGAGATTTTGTAATTTTTGTAAACTTATGAAATAACTAAAACTTCTCAGAATTTTTTCAAATTAACTTCATAACTATAATCATGTTAAAAATATGTTAATGGGTAGTCATGAAAATTTAATGATAAATGGTAATCATAAAAAATAATGATAAAAGATAAAAATTTATTAATGTAGTCAATTTTATAAATTAAATAAAGTATGATTGTTTTTATAAACGGGAATAAGTTACAAAGCATTTTAAATTTGAGATTTTATATTTATTACACTATCCAATGGAGACTTCTTAATGTGACTATTTTAAATATATGAGAATAAATATATATTATTTACCATACATAGGTTTTGAATTTCTATTTTTTTATAATTGTACATATTCAAGATCTAATTACTCTATTAATATATTCATATTTTTATTATTTGTTTAATTTTTAAATATTTTAATTATACATTAAATATAGAAACTTTTAATATTTGACGGGAGATGTCATACATTTTAGGTTTGAAAAAAATGAGCTAATATCTCAAATAGGTTTAATAAATTTTATCCTCTAACTATGTTTAATTTCTTAATTAAAATTATATTTTTTTAACTTATAAAATTATATTTTTTATATTATAATAATATACATTAAATGTAGAAACTCTTAAGCATTTAACGGGAGTTGTTATACCTTTTACGTTTGGGAAAATGGGCTAATATCTCAAATAGATTTAATAAATTTTTAGAATTAACTCATTTGGATTCAACTGGGGAATCATTTTAATGTTTATCTTTTAACTATTTGTTTTGTTACTGTTTTATATATTTTAAGTTATAAAATTAATTGACGGGTAGATGCGAATGTATCTATGAAATATTATTGATTGAACTTACGTGAATATTTATGAACTGCAAAATAAGTTATATACATGAATTATGTTTGATATTCCAAACACATGAATTATGTTTGATATTCCAAACACATGAATTAAATTTTGATAAATGATTATCATTTATAAATATATTAATGTTACCTAACTGAAAATATGATGTCATATTTAATAATTTAGTCATTGATACGTATAATATGAATCCATATGTTTATTGTTTTTACTTAAAGAGCTAAAAAATTGGATGTATTATTAGCTCTTTCATCGTTAACTATTATGTTTTTGGGATTAACATGGACTAAAATTTGTTTGCATTGGTTGAATATATATGGTTGATTTATATAAAAGAACTTTAACAAGTGATATTTGGATACATGTAATGTGAAACATCGACCAGACCCGTGCGATAGCACGGGTTTCCTACTAGTGATACATAATAACTATAGCCAAGCGCAACAAACAACTGAGAATTTAACTTACCACCCCCAAATTATACTCGATATTCTCCCAAAAGCTATGCTTTTATCATTATACTATCCATTGTTTAAAGTATTTAATTTTCAAAAAATATATGTTTTTATTGGAAATTTTGAAAAATTTCCTTATAACTGGAATTTCTGGTATTTTTTGCAAAAAAAAAAAAAAACTGTGATACCATAAATTTGAAAGTTCTGGCATGTACCTGAAATTTCAAATTAACTAAAATTTCCAGTATGATGTACCATTAATTTCCATATAACTGAAATTTCCAGTATTTTTTGCAAAAAAAAAATACCTGTGATACCATAAATTTGAAATTTCTGGTATGTAACAGAAATTTCAAATTTCCAGTATATGGAAATTCTTTGTATCTCAAAATTTTTGAACATGGATAAAATTGGATTAAAAAAAATATGAAGATGCCAGATAAAAAAAAGGGGTGGCATGTTAATTCCTCCAAACAACTCCATGATATGGTTCTGTATTGCAATAAAACAATGCATTCAAGAATATTAATAAAAAGTTTAATTTAGGACCATTGTAACTTATAATTCATTATTTCTTCAAATTATAATTAATTATTTCTTCCAAATTTCTAAAATAAAATATATGACTATTCTATCAACAAAATAAATAATTTAAAATTTTAATGTAATTTTTTTTTGTTTTTTTATAATATAATATATTAACTTAAACTATTATATTATATTACTATATATATTCGATAATATTAAAAAAATACATATTCTAATTTTTTTAAAATGTTACATGGCAAAATTATGTGATATGGAGCCAAGTGACTTTGCCACATCACTATCACCTCTGCAAATTTGAATGGAATAAGAAAAAATAACTAAATCCGATATATAATAATGTGTTCAATATTGGCCCGATTTCATTTTTTTAAGCATTATATTATCATATTATATGCCAAAAACATTATGGGTACATTTTATTAGTAATTATATTTTTTGACAAAATAATATAATCTACCATATCACTTTTGCATATTTTATTGCAAATTATTTTATTATGATTAAAATATATAATCTATTATATCCTATTCTTTATATCCAGCTTGACCATAAATTGGTGCCCGATATAAAATACTAGTTGATATAAAGAAAAGTAGATTATATCTTTCTATGATACCCATACAGATGTACATAGTATTGTGACAAAATAATATAATCTACTACATCTTTTTTTTACATCAATATTTTTATTCAATTATTACAAATTTATTTATATATGTGAACAAATGTGTGTATGAGACTAAAACCTATATCTTTGCATGGAATTTTTATTAGTTGGTACAAACACATCTTTTCTTCTCGTAATAAAAAAATTACTAGCCTGTTTGATTTAGCTATTGATCAAGCAAACACACATCTGGACATGCCGTGATTTCAGAGAAGCTACCTTTTGGGGCTTTTGTGAAAACATAGAAACCTACTGTAATTTCATTGAAAACATGGAAATTCACCACTACACCAAACACACTATACAAGAGAGTGGGTATGCCTATTGAAAAAAAAAAAACTATTATGCATGAAGTAGATATGGAATTTCAAACCATTTTAGAAATATAAATATAAATATTTTGAAGAGATAGGTTGATTACATAGATGAACGTCTTGCAAAGTTGTTGTGATGTGTGCAACTTTTATACAATTTTTGCTTCCTTCTTACAATTTGTACATGACAGAACATATTAGTTTTACTTTAAAACTATTAATCAATATCTCTCCTTATTTTACATTTTTCAGGAAAATTGAAGATTTGTGATTTAGTTTAGAAAAATGCTTACTTTTTAGTGAGGCATTAAAATAGAACAAAGTAGAGGGTTTCATAAAAAGATTCTAGAATTTAAAATGCTTATTTTTCTATTACTTAGGTAATGGCAACATGTACTCAAATAAACACAGAAAATATGATGATATGCGAAATTAGACCATTTATGTAGTGATCATAACATTATAGGTGTTTGTGATGGGACCTTGCTTATCAAAGAGAATTATAAAAATCATTCCATATAAATGTAATTTCATTAGAGATACTTACTTACATTTCATTAAATTTTAAAGATTGTCTGGTGTTTTAAATTGAATTTTTTTCCTCATATGCCACATTCTGAAATTATATTCTCAGATTGCCACACCTTGTACCATGTTGCCAATCCATAATGGAAATATGGTAGGCCCCCTCTGCAATGTGAAGCATGTCGCCAATTCATCTAGAGACATGGTGACCCCCTCTGATTAAAAGAACATATCGTCAATTCATATGAAGACATGGTTTTTTCTATTTTTTTTTCGTTTTTATTATTTAAATATTAGTTTTAATTAATAAAAATATAAAATATTTTTTTTTAAACATAATATCCATATTAATACAACTTAGTATAAATAATAAATAACAAAATAGTAATTTAAAAACAAATATTATTAAACATAATAATACAAAAAATATTAATACGAAATTTCATACAAATAAAAAATCAGTGACGGCCCAAATAATCATGGGTACCACAGGGAGGTGCTCTTCGCGCACGATGACCACAACCATATTGTTGTTCTTCTTCAGTTGGAGCAGGGACGTCTTGTGTTGGAGGTGGAGGAGACCAAATTTGACTAAACATTTCTTAATCATTGACATTAAGATACAAGTTTAAGTTTGGGGTCGATTGTGTGTGCGCCGGGTCAAGGTGGGTCATGGTTGGGATGTAAGAAGTGTTAGGTGGTTGAGTGTATGAGGTTGAAGGGTTTTGTTGGATGTAAGGGGAATCAAAGTTTAGATGCGGGTTAGGTGTGAATTGCATGGGTGGACGAGTATAGGTCTGTTGGGTTTGATAGTTATAATTTGTTTGAGAATGATATGGGGTGTATTGGGTGTAAGAAGAATATCGTTGGTCAATGTAAGGGTTAGGAGTATGTTGTTGGGAATAATTGTGGTTGAAAGGGTTGAGGTTGTTGTTGGAAGGTTTGGTGTTGTTGAAAGAGTTGGAGTTTAGGTTGTTGTTGGAAGGTTTGGGGTTGAGGTTGGCTGGTTTGTTGAATTTGGAATTGAACGCGGGTCAGTGAGAAAGTATTTGCACGATGAATATATGAATGGAAGCGACCTATACCAATGCATGTACTCTGCTGTTTGTTTTGTCTCCTCTTGTAATTGTGTTCCCTCTAACGTATAGGATTCCCTGTCTATGCAACATTGTTTCTCGTCGCGGTGTAGTTCAGTTCATGGAGTTAAGCGAGACTTGTTTGTTTTCATCTTGTGATGTTCTTTGAGGCAGATTGGTGTATCGGGTATATGTTGTAGATAGCCAAACTGAAGTTTCACTCGATCACTTTGATGCATTTCAACAAGAAGGAAACAAATTATATACATTCTTGCACTCCAAATCAAACTATCTTCATGTCGTGGGGGCGCAAATCCTAGATACGGCCTCCAAATAAACTGACAAGTGTAATTAGTTGAATAAATTTGTTAGTGTAATAAAATATAGTTAACACAAAATATATTCCCAAAAGAGTAGATGAATAGAAACTTGATTTGGCCGCATGTGATCAATTTGGAACCGGTATCCTTGGAGATAGTTCCGGGGCTGTTCTTGAAGTTCATGCATTTAACACACCATATAAAGGAAATAAAAAATATAGAAGTTATTCAAAAAGAATTAAAAAAATTAACTAGTGAAATTAAATTATAATTTACCTCGAAGCATGAGCATATGTTGGATGGAACGCAGATACAGGAGTAATAATGGGCATGCGTGTAAATGCCCAAGCTTAAAGAAGTAAAAGACATCCCGATATTTCTTTTACTTTGAACTCAAAAGCTTTGGACATCTCCCTGTACAAGTTACACAAAACAGCAGAACCCCAACTATATGTGTCACACTGATTAAAATCAAAGAGGAATTGTGACTATTTTGGGTGGACGTGGCTGCCGCTTTTGTCGGGAAACAAAAGTTGCCCAATGAGAATCATTATATAAATTCGAGCATATATCATTTTAAGCTCTTTTGTTGAAGTTTTTGTTGATATATTTTCTTCTGCTTGATAAATGGCTTTAAGTCATGTCAATCTTACAGCAGAACCATGTAAAGCATTTTCTGGTGGCACTTCCCCTACGATTGCAGGCCATTCATCACCATCTACCTCGGAAGGACCATTTAATTGCGTACCATCAACAGGAAGGCCCATTGACATGTTAACATCCTCCAACGTGACGAAGCATTCACCAGTCGGAAGATGAAAAGTGTGAGTTTCTGACCTCCATATTTATAATAACGCTAAAATTAATCGGTTGCCAACTTGGGTTGAGGGTATTTTCGTTATGTGGTATAAACCTAACGAAATTAGATACGCGACGAAAATACCACGTAACGAAAATACCCTCAACCCAAATTGACAACCAATTCAATTTTAACGTTATTAGAAAGATGGAGGCCAGAAACTCACACTTTTCATCTTCCGACTAGTGAATGCACCATCACGTTGGAGGATGTTAACATGTTTCTGGGCCTTCTTGTTGATGGTACGCAATTAAATGGTCCTTCCGAGGTAGATGGTGATGAATGGCCTACAATTATAGGGGAAGTGCCACCAGAAAATGCTTTACATGATTCCGCTGTAAGATTGACATGGCTTAAAGCCATTTATCAAGATATATGCTATTTATATAATGATTCTCATTGGGCAACTTTTGTTTTCCGACAAAAGCGGCAGCCACGTCCACCCAAAATAGTCACAATTCCTCTTTGATTTAAATCAGTGTGGCACATATAGTTAGGGTTCTGCTGTTTTGTGTAACTTGTACAGGGAGATGTGCAAAGCTTGTGAGTTCAAAGTAAAAGAAATATCAAGATGTCTTTTACTTCTTCAAGCTTAGGCACTTACACACATGTCTATTATTTCTTCTATATCTTAGGCACTTACACACATGTCTATTATTTCTTCTATATCTGCGTTCCCTCCAACATATCCTCATGCTTCGAGGTAAATTATAATTTAATTTCATTATTTAATTTTTTTATTTCCTTTGGAATAATTTTTATATTTTTTATTTCCTTTAGATAGTGTGTTAAAGGCATGAACTTCAAGAACAACCCCCGGAACTATCTTCAAGGATACCGGTTCCAAATTGATCACATGTGGCCAGATCAGGTTTCTATTCATCAGCTCTTTTGGAAATATATTTTGTTTAAACTCTATTTCGTTACACTAACAAATTTATTTAATTAATTATACTTGTCATTTTATTTGGAGGCCATATCTAGAAATTGCACCCTCACGACATGAAGATAGTTCAATTTAGAATGCATGAACGTATATAATTTGTTTCCATCTTGATGAAATGCATCAAAGTGATCGAGTGAAACTTCAGTTTGGCTATCTACAACATATACCCGATACACCAATCTGCCTCAAAGAACATCAGAAGATGAAAACAAACAAGTCCCGCTTAACTACATGGACTGAACTACACCGCGACGAGCAACAATGTTGGACAGATAGGGAATCCTATACATTAAAGGGAACACAATAACAAGAGGAGACAAAACCATCAGCAAAGTACATACATTGGCATAGGTCGCTTTCATTCATATATGCATCATACGAATACTTTCCCACTGACCCGATTCAATTCCAAATTCAACAAACCAGCCAAGTGGGTCTCAACAACAACCTAATCCCCAAACCTTCCAACAACAACCTCAACTCTTTCAACAACACTATTTTAACCCCAATTATTCCCAACAACATACTCCTAACCTTTTTATTGATCCACGATATTCCTCCTACTACACCCAATACACCACATCTCATTCTCAAACAAATTATAACTATCAAACCCAACACCAACAGACCTACACGTCCACCCATGCAATTCATACCTATCCCGCATCCACCCAACATTTCTTACATCCCAACAATGACCCATCTTGACCCGCACACACAATTCACCCCAAACTTAAACTTGGATCTTAATGTCAATGATTATGAAATATTAAGTCAAATTTTGTCTCCTCCTCAACCTCCAACACAAGAAACACAAGACGACCATGCTCCAACTGAAGAAGAACAACAATATGGTTGTGGTCATCGTACACGAAGACCACCTCCTTGTGGTACGTTATTTGGATCGTCACTGATTTTTTATTTGTATGAAATTTCGTATTAATATTATTAGTATTATTATGTTTAATAATATTTATTTTTGAATTACTATTTTGTTATTTATTATTTATACTATGTTGTATTAATATGGCTATTATGTTTAAAAAAATTATTTTATATTTTTATTAATTAAAATTAATTAAAACTAATATAAATATATATAACAAAAATAGATTAAATAACAAAAACGAAAAAAATAGAAAAGACCATGTCTCCAAATAGATTGGTGACATGCTCTCTTGATCAGAGAGGACCCACCATGTCTCAATATGGATTGGCGACATACTTCACATTGCAAAGGGGGCCACCAAGTCACCATATGGATAGGCGACATGGTTACAAAGTGTGTCAATTTGAGAATTTAATTTTAGAATGTGCCATATGGGAAATTGCGTTTCGCAGGTGTTGCATATGGGGAAAAAATTCTCTTAAATTCAAGAGACACACCAGATACGCCCTTGAAGTGATAGAAGCCCTTGAAATGACATGTCAGTCGCACCTGTTACGTTCTTGGCCAACAAAATCCCTAATTTTTTTCTTTGTCCACAATTATTTAGCAAATCACTCTAAATATCCTTAAAAAAATCTCAACAAATCTAAATAATTTTTTCTAACATATTCAACAAATTAACAACAATGAACAGCGAATCAGCCATTAAAAATGACAAAGGTGTTGCATCTCATCAATAAAATAACATCCCATCAATAATGCCCGAAACATTTTTTAGTTCTTGACTACATTTAGAAATTGGAAATTTCTTTCTTCACCTCCCTATGGGGCTGACCCCAGCGAAAACCCCTAAATACCCCTACTTCGAAAATGCATATTCGAAATATTTTTTTTTCCAAATTATTCCAGAATTCAGAAATGCATTTCTGAAATCCCATTTTTTGAGATTTCGGAAGTACACTTTCGAAAAAACGCAGAAGTTTTGAAGAATAGAATTATTTTGAAATTGTGGTTTAAAATTAAGATCTTCAAAGATTTATACTATTTATTAGTTAATAAAGACAAATATATCGATTTTCATTATAAGGAATAACTATTTCAAATTTTGGACCGATCAAATAAAACATCTTATAAATAGAATAAGTACATTCGTTTTAGAATAAAAAAAGATATGTTAATAATTTTGGAAATTTGTTATATTGAATTAATAATGATACACAAAATTAGAATGAATTTATTATATTAGAATGACCCAAAAACTGCCATATTCAGTTCATTTTATTTCTATCGATTAATAATTTTTTTTCATTTTGATACTTTGTTTCTTTATTCTTTTGAATCTATCAACTATTATTTTTAGTATATTAAAAAAATTATAAATTTTGATTCCTCTAAATTATTTGCTACTATTTTAATTTAATTTTTTTTTGCAAAGTTACACGTGGTGCACTTGTGTATTTCAAATGATTTTTTTATGACATTTCATCAATACAAATTTAAATTTTTATTAGTTTAATAATTTTCCTATTTAATTTTAAAATTTTATTAATTTATTTATAAATTTGAGTTAAGTTTTAATTATTAAAATTAAAATTTTAATTGTATTTTTTTAAAATTTTATTACTTTTAGATATTTTATAATTAACGTAATAAATTTTAATTAAAGTTAAAATTATATTTTTAAATTAACTATTAAACTATTTATATTTATAATTTAGCTATTTTATAATTTAGCTATTTTATAATTAACGTAATAACTTTTAGATAATATCAATAATTTAGTTACATAGTTACAATTTTAAAAATAATTTATTTAATAATTCAACTATTTACTTTTTAAATAATTAATAATAGTTAAAAAATAAATTAATAAAGATTAAAGTAATAAATAATTAAATTAGTAAAATAATAATATTTTAAAGTTTTATCAATTGTATATAAAATATTCACGATACTTGTATATTCAGTATATTAAAATATATATAAATTTTTTGATTAATTTATATATTTTAATGATTATTAAATGACTTATCATTGATAAAATATATATTAAAAATAAAAATAAAGATTAAAAAATAAACAATTAAATTAAGAGAATAATAATATTTTAAGGTTTATCAAAATGAAAAGAATTAATATTTGAAAAGAAAAGATTGAATAATTATTTTTATTAATTTAAAGTTTTATTTATAGAATTAAAGTACCAAAATGAAAAGAATTAGTAATTGGCAGACATAAATATAACTGAATACAGCAGTTTATTTTCTTCAACTTTATTTAAATTAAAGAATAAAATTAATATTTATATGTATAATTATACTAGAGATTCACTTAAATTTTAATTCTATTCACTTAACAAAGTACTATTTACATTTACTACTATAATTTCTATCAAATTGATTTTATATGAAATAAGAAGTTTCTTTTAATTTTTCTAAAATATTCTCATTATTTTTTTAATTTTATTAAAATTAAATTCTATTCTATTCAATTAAAATAAAGTATCAAATAATTTATTTGTAAATAAAGTAATAGTGCATAAAAATTTGTTGAAAAAATTTAATTATAAATAATAACTACAAAATATTTTAATTTAAAAAAGATGTTAATAATTATTATTATATTTTAATGATAATGATATATATTTATTAATATCTTTTAATTAATACAATTAATTATACTATTAATTGTATTGATTCTCCTTTATTTTAATTTTTTAATAATTATTTAATTTTTTCGTAAAATGCATATCCGAAACATTACAAGACCAAAAATTGAAATATTTCGGATATCCGAAAAATTGGAATATTCATAACCTTATTCATTTATCTATTACACAAATGCTCACAAACATACACACAAATATCTATGTTTTATTTTATATAATTTCTCAAACATTAACAGATATAAGCCCCAGAATATAAATAGATATCATAAATTTGCCAATGCAGAAAACCAATCCTTTGTAAATAGGTTCTAAATTCGTCATTCCATATACAAATTTATAAAATTTTAAAAAGTGAAGGCATAAATATTATTTAGTAGATTTTTCTTTTTATTTTTGTCAAATTTATAACATTTGTATTTCTACTTACTAGTATAGTAAATATTTATGCCTTTACTTTTTCCTTCTTTTTTTAACTTTTATATAGAAAGATAACTTCCGAACTCACGTCAAAAATTGATTTATGCAACATATGACATTTATCTATATTTTTATTATAGATTTAATACAGTTTGAGAAGTTATATAAAATAATAAATAAATATTTGTTGAGAAGTTGTATAAAATAATAAATAGATATTTGTCCTACGTGTATATGCGTTTGTTAGAATGTGTTTTTAGGAAATCGGTAAATTCTCTCAAAATGTGTTCAAGAACTTAAAAGAAATATTTGATGCATTATTTGATGGCAAGTTCTTCGATAATTGTTAATTTGTGAAATTTTAAAAATAATTGTAAATTCATTGAGGTTTTTTTTAAAGAGTGAGTGATTCATCAAACAATTATGGATAAAAAATCGGAGATTTTGTGGGCCAAGCACGTAACAATTACGACTGACATGTCATTTAGTCGAAGAATCTTTAATATTTGATAAAATTACCTTGATAAGTAAGGAAAGCAATTGATAAGTAAGTCCCAATCGCAAATCGCACAAACATAATTTGATGCAGGTTTTCCTTCTCCCCAAGAAGGTGATCCTTCATGTGGAAGCTTTGTGCAGAAGTTTTATATGGACTGGAAAGGAGAACATCTCTAAAAGAGCACTGGTTTCATGGGAAAGTCTTTGTGATCCTATCTCTGCTGGTGGAAGAAATATGACTGACCTGAAGATTTGGAACAAGGCTACTATAGGTAAAATGTTGTGGAATGTTTGTGCCAAGGCTGACAAGCTTTGGATTAGATGGGTCCACTTGTATTATATCAAAGGCCAGGATTGTACTAGTTATATCCCACCTCAACAGAGTTCATGGCTATTGAAGAGTATGTTTAAGCATGGAGCAGTCATTAGAGGGACTGAGGCATGGCATGAAGCTAATATGCAGCAGAGATATACAACCAGAAAAGTGTACAAGGACCTGCAGGGTATAAAACCAAATGTGCAGTGGAGAAAACTGTTGTTTGGCAATAGAGCTAGACCAAGGACCATTTTCATATTGTGGCTGACTTGCAGGCAAAGATTGATGACAAAGGATAGATTGTGTAAAATTGGAGTGCATACGGATGGTAAGTGCGTTTACTGTGAAGAGAATGAGAGCTGCCAACATTTATTCTTTGCATGTAGGTATACTAAACACATATGGAAACAGGTTTTGTGCTGGCTAAAACTTGATCATGAACCTCACATGTGGGATAGGGAACTGGAATGGTTGAGCAACACTGTTAGAAGAAAGAATAGACAGAGTAAAGTGTTGCAAATTGCCATTGCTGAAGTGATCTATGCAGTGTGGACGGTTAGGAATCAAAGAATTTTCCATGAAGCTGGCAGGATCGATGTAGATAGCCACAATATCATTCAAAACATCAAATGGAGCATAGGTGGCAACAAGAAATTGGAAGACTTTTGCAACATGCTAGAATCTCAATGAGTAGTGTGTATTGTGTCTGTTTGATTTAGCTTAGTCTCTTTGATGCCTGGATCGTTTTGTGATCGGCTTGTATCAAACGATTATTTTTGGAATAAAATTATTCTTATTTGCTCCAAAAAAAAATACATTGGCCAAGCAAAATAGTGGCTAGCCCACAAAAACAGGGCCAGAACAAAGCATCTTCCAAAAGATATTCTTGTTAAGTGAAGACAAGGCCTCGTTAAGGGTGCAATGGTGGTATAATATGTAGTAAACAAAACACTCAAAAAGAAAAATTTCAACCTCGCTAACAACCAATGTTAATTCAAGGCTTCTTAACTATGTTACTTCAGAGTAAAGGAAGGGTTTTGCTCGCTAAGCGAGAATTAGCAGCTCGTCAAGCGAAGTAAGGTCACAAAGCCCACTTGAAGTTGAGTTGGCATGACGCAAGTTCGTTAGGCGAGCTACAAGCCTAGCTAAACACTCAGGCCAATAAGAACTCTATAAATAGGAGTTCAAGTCGTTCAGTTCAAAAAACTTTTAGTGTTTATTTGGTATTGAGTTTGGAAAATTCATTTCAACACAATTCAAATTAATAATACAACATAAGAGGAAAAGAGAAAAAGATTGAAGGCGAAAGCGCTGCTCGAGAAATCAACAGAGGTGTTCTTCAACTTCTTTCTTCTAGATCATATGCGTAAAGCTATGGTAAGTAAGTATAGCTAATTTCTATTTTGTAAGGGATTAGATGAAGTAGTCCAAATGCCATGTATTGATTATGATCATGGCGTTTTATGTAATTCTTCGTATGTTTTAATATTGATGATTTTTTTATGCTGGCTTTGGATTAACTACATAAAATATGTTTTTATGGATTTGATTTGTTATCGAGAGATACTTATCATTTTTAGGTTCAAGATTTTCATTACCTAGATATTAAACTTTAAAGATAGATTTAGATTTTGCATTCACAAATACTATCGAAAAAAGCCTAAAAATATTATTTAAAGATAGATTTAGATTTTGCATTCACAAATACTATCGAAAAAAGCCTAAAAATATTATTTAAAGATAGATACTTATCATTTTTAGATTTGATTTGTAATATAATATTTACTTTCTGTTTGTTTAGCATTTTTTTTCATGTCTAGTAAAAAAAGCCTAAAAATATTAATTGAAGTGTTGGTTCATTTGATATTTTAATTGAGTTTAAATTTAAAAAAAAAAATGAAATGGAAGAGTTTGTTAACATTTTAATTGAATCTAAATTTCCAAAAAAAATAATACTCCCTCTGGCCTTAATTATAAGCAAATATTCTCTTTTTAGGTTCATTGAGTAATGAATGTATCTGGTCTACATAAAAGACAAGATACATTCATTACTCAATGAACCTAAAAAGAGAATATTTGCTTATAATTCAGGCCGGAGGGAGTAGTTGTTAATTAAATTATTTTTTTGGGATCAATACTTAATTACATTATTTTACTTTTAAAATCTAAAAAATTCAAGAAAAATATTTTTATTTCCATTACTCATTCATAATTACAAAATAAGTGACATTAATTTTAAATTTAATTGCATTTATCATTACAATTATTTCCCTTTTTAAAAATAGAAAAAATTATTTATTTTAAATATGAATCTTCAACTAAAATCTAAAATCTAAAGTTCTCTAATGGTCACATGTGAAGAATTTAAAATCTAAAATTGAGCTCAAAATATCAAAATGAGGAGAGGAGTGAGAATGAGCAGAAACATGAAACTAACCTCTTCTCATCTTGTTCAAGCTCCGCACGCCTCTTTTCCTGGCCGACCACTACTTCCCTGCTCCGACGCACCACCGGCCAACCGTGACCACAGCCTGCCGCCGCGTCATCGCCTCCGTTCAACCGCCACCACCTACGCCACCGGCTTTTGCCAAGGACCCACCTTCAGGTTCGTTTCACACTTTCCTCTCCTTATCTCACAATCTGCATTTTTATTTTGTAAATGAAGAAGGTACTCTTTGGCGGCTGAGTAGGGTTTTGTTTTGATGAAGAATATGTTGCATCTTCTCTATTTCAATTGCTGAATTTTTGTTTGTATTGGAACTAGGTCAAAGTCATATTAGTATCAGTGGGCTTGGGTCAGTTTACCCTATTGGCACTTTGGTCCATCTTTCTTTCTCTATTTTTGTTATTTTGTTTTTGAAAATTTTACTTCGTACCCCTACAATTGCTCTTCTACCCCTACAATTTTGTAAAAATGCCAACTTTACCCTCAATAGTTAATAACCATTTTACCATTTTACTTTTTACCATTCATCTAAAAAGTCAAAAAAATTCAAATCTGCACCCCTACGCACCTTCAATTCGGAACACTTCTGGTAAGTCATCCGGTTCACAAATTAACAAACCGGAACACATTATGCAAGTCATCCGGTTTGCTTTTTTTTTTCCGGAAGACATTCTAAAACTGTTCCGGTAATACGAAAATCAAACCGGAACAGATAAGCAAAGTGTTCCGGTGCATTTCTAATCAAACCGGAACAGTTTTGAAAAGTGATCCGGTGAACTTGATATCAAACCGGAATAGATTGGAAAACTGTTCCGGAACGCATTTTGTATTTTTAAATTTTTGGTTTTTTTTTTAGGTATGGAAGTTCCGCTCCAAATTTGTCGGAAAAACGAGACAGCTATAGATACCACTGATGTTTTCACAACTTCACAGAGATTTGTCACACGGGAAGAAGTTATCCGCTGGGTTAAAGAGACCGGAATCAACAATAAAGTGACTGTTATCATAGCGCGTTCAGACACTGAAACAGGCAAAAGAGGAAGAAGTAACAAAGTTATATTTGCGTGCGATAAAGGTGGAAAATATAAGGATAAAAGTGAGACTCAAAGTGCTACTAAGAGATGTGGATGTCCATTCAAAATCAGATCGACTCCGACAAAAGATGGGTCTGGATGGAAGGTTGATGTAAAATGTGGAGTTCATAATCATGGTTTACCAGATAGATTAGAAGGCCATTCATTTGTTGGTAGGTTGACAACAGATGAGAAGCAGCATGTTGCTGATTTGACAAAGAGACATGTTCCGCCTAGACACATATTGACTTCCTTGCAAGAGCGAGATCCTGAGAACGTCACTCGGATCACGCAAATATACAAGCATAAAAGTGTGATTGAAGCGGAGATAAGAGGTCCAAGAAGTGAGATACAACATTTGCTTAAGCTTATAGAGGAGGCGAACTATGTTTATTGGAGTAGGAAACGGGATGATTGTGAAGTTGTGAGAGATATTTTTTGGGCTCATCCAGATTCGGTAAAGTTGTTGAATCTTTTTCCTACTGTCTTGATTATGGACGCCACTTATAAGACCAACAAATATAGACAACCTCTGTTTGAAATAGTTGGTATGACATCGACCGAGTTGACATTTGCGGTTGCATTTGCTTATATGGAGTGTGAGCAGACAGAGAGTTATATTTGGGTCTTGGATAAGCTGAAGCAATTGTTTGTGAAGAAAGATGTGGTTCCACAAGTGATTTTGACGGATAGAGATCTTGCTTTGATGAAAGCAGTTGAAGTTGTTTTTCCTACGACGCATAACTTGCTATGTCGCTTTCATATTAACCAAAATGTTGGGATGAGATGCAAGGAATATGTGATGAAAGACATGCGAGAGACGATAGGCACATTGTGGAAAGATGTTGTATGGGCTAGTAATGAGGTTGAGTATGGTGTACGGTTGCAATATCTTGAACAAGCATGCTTTGCTTGTACTAACTTCCTCGATTACGTGAAGAACACTTGGTTGATCCCACATAGGCAAAGATTTGTAGGCGCATGGATTAATCTAGTGCTTCATTTTGGTAACACCACGACAAATCGGTATGTCATAATTCTTAAAATATTTATTTAGTATTAATTTTTGGAATATTATTTTTTTTATACCTTCTTTGTTTATTTTAGGGTTGAATCTGCACATTGGAAGCTAAAGCAGATGTTAGGAAACAGCCTTGGTGACATGGTCAAAGTTTGGGAAGCTATGAATTCTAACCTAAAAATCCAAATAGGTAACATTCGAGCTTCGTTTCAAAAAAGTTTTTATGAGGTTGAGCACGCACACATTAGTCCATTTTATGATAATTTGCGTGGTTCAGTATCGAGAGCTGCTTTGAGACGCATTGCAGAAGAGTTATCGAGGCTTGATTATGTGTTAAATAGTAGGGAAACATGTGGTTGTACTATGAGAACAAGTTATGGGCTACCTTGTGCTTGTGAGATGGGAAGATCGATTGTTGTTGGAATCCCATTACAAATAGAAAGTGTTCATCTTCAATGGAGGATACTATCTATGGAAGGTGACTTGCCTTTAGATGAGGAAGCTGGTTCGGAGGTTGATATGAGTAATGCAATTGATGAATTGTGGAGAAGGTTTAAATCACTAGATGTTGTTGGAAAAAGAGCATTGAAAAGTAGGGTTTGTGAAATTGCATATCCCACAACAACTTCATTGTGTCCACCACCTGAGAAAATAAAAACTAAAGGCGGAGTGAAGAGGAAAGGGAAGAAACCAGTTGGGTATGATGTTTATAGGGATCCTTCAGGTTTTGAGTATGCTGATCAGGCGTCTCAATGTTCACAAAAACAATCGCAAGCATCACAAACTTCCAGGAAGCAATCACAATCAAAGAAGCAATCACAAGCAAAGGATGAGGATTTCACTCTTCAGTTTCCTTGTCATATTAGGCCATATATTACCGAGATTGTTAATGTTGTAGCAGATGGTAATTGTGGATTTAGAGCAATTGCTTCGTGGCATGGGTATAGTGAGGATGGTTGGGCAATGGTTCGTCGTGACTTGGACATGGAATTAAGAGAAAAGAAGGACTTATATGAGAGATTGTTCGGTCTAAGTTTATCCGAAGTGAGAAATGGATTGTTGATAGATCATGTTGGTTTTCAACCACCGGAGAAATGGTTGACACTACCAGAGATGGGTTATTTGATAGCGAATCGGTATAACATTATTCTTGTGCTGCTTGGTAACCCTTGCTTGACCTTTTTTCCTATGACAACAACATTTTCTCCAAGTGCTCCTACATATTGCATTGGCCTTATCAACAGGAATCATTATCTTCGGGTAACCTTTATATATATTTTATTTAATTACTTATATAATTACTTATTTAATTACTTATTTAATTACTTATATAATTACTAATTTAATTACTTTGTTAATTATTTTTATGTCATGAAATCAGGTTAATATGAAAGAAGGCTTCCCGCTGCCACCCGTCACGGTAGATTGGATGAAGTTTCGTCTTCAAGTGGCGACATCTTGGATGTTAGGATTTGCTGGACGTCTTCAACATTGGCATCATCTTACGCCTATGTTACCATCACGTGTTAATATAGATTAATTAAGTGACTTTAATTTATAAGTAATATTTTAGCTAAAAACGTCTTAGATTGAGTTATTTTATTTACATCTTAGAAGTTTTTATTTTATTTACAAAAAAACACTAAATTATTATAACATTGAATATAGAACATTAAAACATGATAACAATAACATAGAATATTAAAACATGATAACAATAACATAAAACATTAAAGCATTAGACTCTTGCAGACGATTCTGGGCGCACCAGCATCTTCAGAACATCCTCAGCAGACCTTGTTAGGTTTACCTCAAACTCGATCGGTCCCTTTGTTATCTTACGGCGGTGTGATTTCCACATGTCTTTCATATCACCATCACATTTCAACTCCACAATATTATAACTTATCCTTCCATCAACATCCATGTTCCAATTTTCACGATACCAGATTTTAGTCACCACTCGGTTATCAGTTTCTGGTAACTCTTCTTTCACCCAACTTTTAAGTGACTCGAGTCTCCCGCAATCGTTAGGTATTGAAAGCTTCATGGGTTCCTTAGTTCCAGTATAGAAAACAATTGTGTCAACCATAAAATTACCAAGAGACATTCTGAAAAATATGATATTTTGTGTCAACGAGGTCCTATTTATAGGCCATGAGGGCAATCTTATCCACACAATATCTTATCCACATAATATCTTATCCAAATAAGATATCTTATCCAAATAATATAAACTATAGAATAAAATATAATCCAAAATATACAATAAAATATAGAATAAAACAAAAGACTAAAATCAACTATAGAATCCAAAATATAATCCAGAATGTACCATAAAATTATCCAAAATGTAATATCTAAAATAAAATATAACATAGTCAATGCTCATCGGCGATGCGCAACACCTCAAATAAGTCAGCATACGCGACATCATCCTCCTCGGCCTCTACCTGCCGGAGTTAACGGCGAACCAGTGTGGAGGCACGAACCCAATCTGGATCAGCTGGTCCTGCATCAAAGACAGGAACTGGAACCTCTCTACGCTCACTAGGTGGGGGCGGCACAACCTGAGGATGAGACACACGGTAATACCACTCTAAATATCCATCCACCGTCTCATGAGGGTATCCCACCGCCTCCGTACCTCTAATCACATCTGCCACGCTCTGGTGATAACCAATCCACTCCACAGCAATCTCATCGTTGTTGAGCGTATCAGCAGGAGGTGCAGGCGGGATATACTGGCGAATACCAAACTGGCGAAGACACCTATCGGGTAAGTACGACACATGTATGTCACCCCAAACAAGGAAACCTCTGTATAAAGATAGCTCGTTAAAAGCAATATGAGGTCGATGATCCTCGAATGGACACCATATGACGTCTGTAGGTGTCAGCTGATCCAATATCGGTCTATATGCATCCACCTTGATGGCCCCCTGTCTGTAGAACCATCTCAACGCCCTCGGAAGCCCTTGGTTGTCTGACCGCCAATTTTCTCCTTTCCTTCCCAGAGTAGGAAAGTACTCATGTATCCAACACTGTTAACAAATAAATTAAATGATATTCATTAATACCAATGTTTATATATATATATATATATATATATATATATATATATATATATATTAAATAATATAAATTATAATATATGAATAAACATATAATTAATTAAAAATAACATAAATACCTGTAGAAGAGTAGGATATCCACCGAGCTGCTTGCAACTAAACATAGATGCATCCCCAAGGTGGCGATAAAGAGTGGCCAGTGCCGCTGATGCCCAACTGTATGAACCAAGCCCACGTAGATCTCTAAACAATAGCAAATATCGGGCCTCAACCAGGGTAAATGTCTTATCCGCAAAAATGGTAGAACCTACCAACATCATCAGATATGCCCTGGTCGCGTAAGTCCAACTACCAGCAGCACGGTACTGCACGAATCTGTCATACAGCCACTGCAGTGAGTAATAAGCTCCCCTGCAAGAACGCACATGTACAGCCATGGCATGTCTATCCACTCCCAATAACTCACAGCCAAGATCAACAGCCACCTGCTCTGTGACATGCTCATCAGGATACCAGAACATACCATTGATAGGCAAATGGAGCAGGCACGCAACATCATCTAAAGTAATCGTCATTTCACCAAATGGCATGTGAAATGACGAAGTCTCAACATGCCACCTCTCCACAAATGCTGAGACGAGATTAGCGTCTATCTTGGTCAGGCTAGTTCTCTGAAGAGATCGCCAGACCTGACCTAGACACGATAGCCTCAATCTCAGGTGGGAGCTGCTGAGGCACTCTCTCCTGGAGCTTCGTCCCGTGCCCAGCAACTTTAAGTGTTCCGTGAAGTATTTTTCTGAACCGGACCACTTACCAAATGTGTTCCGGTTTGGAAAGTTAATGAACCGGAAGAGTTTTCCAAGGTGTTCCGGTTTGTGTTTCGTACAGATAAAAGGAGAGTGTTTGTTCAAGATCAGTAAAAAGTGAAAAATGAGAAAAAAAATTCCTATTTATGTAAGGGTAATTTCGTCAAAAAAATATGATTGTTGGGGTAGAAGGGCAAATGTAGGGGTAGGAAGTAAAATTTCCTTTGTTTTTTAGTTGGTAACTTTGATTTTTTAAATGTTGTTAATTAGTAAAATAAATATTGATATTATTATTTCATATTTAAAAAAGGACTACTTGTTATGAATGAATAAATATTTCTTATTTTGTTTATTATTTAATTATTTGTAATTGATGTTTTAATTCTAAAATTTAACTTTAATATTTTATAAATCGATAATTCATTTTTAAGTTAAACTAGTAACAAACCCGTGCATACGCACGGGTTCTGTTCGGTTACGCGAATTTGGATACATCATTGATTTAAAAAAAATGTTAAAAAAATTAGATTAATAATTGATTATTTCATATATAAAAATATTTAGATCAATAATATATTTTTTCCCGTATACAATTTTTGGATTAAAAATATTTAATCACAAATACCATTTCTCATATATAAAAATATTTAAATCAATAATAGATTTTTTTTTCCCGTACAGAATTCATTTTTGTTTAGGTATCATTCACAAAAATATTTGGATCAATAGTAAATTTCGTATATAAGATTATTTAGATCAATACTACATTTTTTCCCGTATACCATTTTTAAAAAAAAAAAATATTAGATCAATAATATATTTTTCGTATATTAAAATATTTAGATCAATAATATATTTTTTCCCGTGGTGGCAAAAAATCAAATAAGGGTATTTTGGACTTTTCCACAACCATTAATTTTCTTATATTATAGATTGATAGATTTTTTTTGGAAGAAAGAAGTGAGAAAGTGATGAAAGAGAAAAAAATAGAGAATAGAGAGAGATTTGATAAGTTTGATCGAATATAAGAGTTTTATTATTTTAATAATAAATTTAATAACTTTATGGTACAAAGACAAAAAACCACAATTTTAATGTGGTGGCAAAAAATCAAATAAGGATATTTTAGACTTTTCCACAATCATTAATTTTCTTATACTATAGAATGATAGATTTTTTTTGGAATAAAGAAGTGAGAAAGTGATGAAAGAGAAAAAAAATACAGAATAGAGAGAGATTTGATAAGTTTTATAATATATAAGAGTTGTATTATTTTAATAATAAAATTAAGAACTTTATGGTACAAAGACCAAAAAACCACAATTTTAATGTGGTGGCAAAAAATCAAATAAGGGTATTTTAGACTTTTCCACAACCATTAATTTTCTTATATTATAGATTAGAGATTGATAGTTTTTTTTTTGAAGAAAGAAGTGAGAAATTGATGAAAGAGAAAAAATAAAGAATAGAGAGAGATTTGATAAGTTTGATAAAATATAAGAGTTGTATTATTTTAATAATAAAATTAAGAACTTTATGGTACAAAGACCAAAAAACCACAATTTTAATGTGGTGGCAAAAAATCAAATAAGGGTATTTAAGACTTTTCCACAACCATTAATTTTTTTATATTATTGATGAAAGAGAAAAAATAAAGAATAGAGAGAGATTTGATAAGTTTGATAAAAT
The DNA here is from genome assembly GCF_029867415.1 of Vicia villosa. Taxonomy (NCBI): domain Eukaryota; kingdom Viridiplantae; phylum Streptophyta; class Magnoliopsida; order Fabales; family Fabaceae; genus Vicia; species Vicia villosa. Next base: position 48,849,151 of record NC_081184.1, read on the forward strand.
ATAAGAGTTGTATTATTTTAATAATAAAATTAAGAACTTTATGGTACAAAGACCAAAAAACCACAATTTTAATGTGGTGGCAAAAAATCAAATAAGGGTATTTAAGACTTTTCCACAACCATTAATTTTCTTATATTATGGATTAGAGATTGATAGTTTTTTTTTTTGAAGAAAGAAGTGAGAAATTGATGAAAGAGAAAAAAATAAAGAATAGAGAGAGATTTGATAAATTTGATAAAATATAAGAGTTGTATTATTTTAATAATAAAATTAAGAACTTTATGGTACAAAGACCAAAAAACCACAATTTTAATGTGGTGGCAAAAAATCAAATAAGGGTATTTTAGACTTTTCCACAACCATTAATTTTCTTATTTTATAGATAATATATTTTTTCCCGTGGTGGCAAAAAATCAAATAAGGGTATTTTGGACTTTTCCACAACCATTAATTTTGTTATATTATTGATTGATTGATTTTTTTTGGAAGAAAGAAGTGAGAAAGTGATGACAGAGAAAAAAATAGAGAATAAAGAGAGATTTGATAAGTTTGATCGAATATAAGAGTTTTATTATTTTAATAATAAATTTAATAACTTTATGGTACAAAGACAAAAAACCACAATTTTAATGTGGTGGCAAAAAATCAAATAAGGATATTTTAGACTTTTCCACAACCATTAATTTTCTTATACTATAGAATGATAGAATTTTTTTGGAATAAAGAAGTGAGAAAGTGATGAAAGAGAAAAAAAATACAGAATAGAGAGATATTTGATAAGTTTGATAATATATATGAGTTGTATTATTTTAATAATAAAATTAAGAACTTTATGGTACAAAGACAAAAAAACCACAATTTTAATGTGGTGGCAAATAATCAAATAAGGGTATTTTGGACTTTTCCACAACCATTAATTTTCTTATATTATAGATTGATAGATTTTTTTTTGGAAGAAAGAAGTGAGAAAGTGATGAAAGAGAAAAAAATAGAGAATAGAGAGAGATTTGATAAGTTTAATAAAATATAAGAGTTGTATTATTTTAATAATAAAATTAAGAACTTTATGGTACAAAGACCAAAAAACCACAATTTTAATGTGGTGGCAAAAAATCAAATAAGGGTATTTAAGACTTTTCCACAACCATTAATTTTCTTATATTATAGATTAGAGATTGATAGTTTTTTTTTTTTGAAGAAAGAAGTGAGAAATTGATGAAAGAGAAAAAAATAAAGAATAGAGAGAGATTTGATAAATTTGATAAAATATAAGAGTTGTATTATTTTAATAATAAAATTAAGAACTTTATGGTACAAAGACCAAAAAACCACAATTTTAATGTGGTGGCAAAAAATCAAATAAGGGTATTTTAGACTTTTCCACAACCATTAATTTTCTTATTTTATAGATAATATATTTTTTCCCGTGGTGGCAAAAAATCAAATAAGGGTATTTTGGACTTTTCCACAACCATTAATTTTGTTATATTATAGATTGATTGATTTTTTTTGGAAGAAAGAAGTGAGAAAGTGATGACAGAGAAAAAAATAGAGAATAAAGAGAGATTTGATAAGTTTGATCGAATATAAGAGTTTTATTATTTTAATAATAAATTTAATAACTTTATGGTACAGAGACAAAAAACCACAATTTTAATGTGGTGGCAAAAAATCAAATAAGGATATTTTAGACTTTTCCACAACCATTAATTTTCTTATACTATAGAATGATAGAATTTTTTTGGAATAAAGAAGTGAGAAAGTGATGAAAGAGAAAAAAAATACAGAATAGAGAGATATTTGATAAGTTTGATAATATATATGAGTTGTATTATTTTAATAATAAAACTAGTACAAGACCCGTGCGTCCGCACGGGTAATTCATATCTTAATGTGAATAATATAGTACAAACGAAAGGAGCAAATATAGGTTCTTAAGAATATACTGAAAAATGTTAATGTGAAACATCATTCTTAGAAGTGAAATATTACAAATATCATTGATAACTATAAATATGTACAAGTATTTTGTTGAATAACAAAAAATATTGTAGTGATAGTGACCCGTAAAAATAGTGAGTTTCAGTAATAAAATTCACAGTAGTTAGTAAAAGTTACATCAGATCTAGTAACTATAGATTTGCTATAAAATTTATAAATTTGCAAATACATAATTGGTAAAATCTTACCATTTTAATATATATATAGTAATAATAGATAAACAAATGAGTAAATTTTTAAGATGGTGTCTAGGATGAACCATCAACTAAGTAATTTATGAGTGAAACACTTCTATATATCATAAGATTTACTTAAAAATTAAAAAATAATGAAGGGTTTAGAAGGATTAAAAACAAATAAAGAACATGTGAGTATTTTCACACCTAATCCTTACTCCATCTTTTTCAACCCACTGTTCTCTCTCAACTTTTCCTTTACTTTTACTTCATTTCTCTCTCAGTAAAAGTGTTAAGGTATATAAAGAGCAACTGAAGACAGAGGGAAAACAGCTGCACCTGCGGCCACAGCAGTTGAAAAGAAAAAAATTATGCAGAGTTGATGCAGACTGCTGCAACTGGGAGCTACGACATCGAGAATTGCAATCATAAAAATTCTGTTTTATCTGAAAAATCAATGTTGTGTATATGCAAGGTTAGCAACAAAAATATATTGGAAAACCTTTATGTATAAATAAATATCAAATCGTCTATACATCATAATTGAATAATATTTGAAGTTTCAGCAAATGTTCACACTCTTTGAAATTGAAACTAAATGTATACATGCAACATTGATATATATATATATATATATATATATATATATATATATATATATATATATATATATAAGTATAATTTGTTCCAACATATTATCCAAGACTGTTACTTAACTTTGAGATAAACATAACATATTATGCTATATAAAAACAATCATGGTACATAGAGACCAAGATTGCATCATAACTTAAACAACTATATCTAATAAATTTGAACTGTCTTATGTGTATTATCATGTTGTTGGGAAAAAGACATTGTTGCAGATTATTCATTTATTCAAGTCTTAAAAAAGACAAGGATACAAGTCTTATCAAATTGAATTATCAAAATGGAATGATTTGCCATTTAGACATAAAAGGATTTGACATATAAATATGACTTCAATGGATGATCCTCATTGGTCTAAACATAGTATTAGCAGTTAAGAATGTTCTTTAATAAAATACAAATGGAGAATATATTCATGTATGCATAAGGAATAGATAATCAAAGTTCGGCAAAAATTATTGGCCATTATCAAACATGTTTTGAGCTGCAGCAGATTAGATATATTGATGTATACATACAAGTGAATCATTTAAAGAACCAGCTTTAACACACATCAAAAATAGAACCAGCTTCAACATAACATAAGAACAACACCAACTTCAAGATACATCAAAACAAAACCATCTAAAAGAACCAGGTTCAACATACATCAAAACAAAACCAGCTTCAAGAATCAGGTTCAACATATCATCACAACAAAACCAGCTTCAACATACATATAAGTTAAAATCAAGGAGATGAAAACTTATTTAGAAAAGAACAACTTGTAAATACAAGTGTAATCAACAACAAACATGAAAAACTGCAAAATACAAGTGATTAAAATAGAAAATACCAACTTATTTGAAAATAACTTATCTGAAAAGTGATTAAAACATCAAATACCAACTTATCTAAAAACAACTTATTGGAAAATTGATTCAAACATAAAATACCAAACCATAAAAACAGCAAAAAAATAGAACCATAAAAGAGAACACAACATACAAAGAAGAGTTGCTCAAAAAAATATAAAGTACCTGGCTTGATGACTTCTCCTGGGTTTGACTTGACCAAGAGTTGATTTCCATCAAGATGTGTGACAGGAAATTAGAATCCACAGAGAGCCTCGGTTAAGCTTAGATTGTGATCAATATGGAGGTCATCACGCTCCCTCTTGAACTTTGGATGCTCTTTCACTTGCAAGACAAAAACTATGTCTTCGGTGATTGTGTTCGGCTGCAACATGTACAATTAAATATCAAGTTCAACATGACAAACAACCATCAAGAAGACTAAAATGATAATAAACTTCTGTCCTTTTTTACAGTATTCAAATAGTAATAGTAAAGTAAATTATAAACCAAAATTCCTAGCACGAAAAATTTCAAATAAACTACTTACGGCTTCATCAGCTTGTCCTTCAAATACAATCTTTTGACCTTGATGCATTCCCTTTTCCACATGCACCTCCAACACCTTCTTTTCTTGAGTAATCTTGTTTTCCTTGCATTGATGACATTTATCTCTCTCACTAATGACCTCGCCTGAAACAATCATGCGTGAGCTGGGCAAAACAGCACAGAAACAACCAAATAGATATGGAAAATGAAATTTCCATTACCAGTTCCTTTGCAGTCAGCACAGACGTGTTGTATTTGTTGAATCATGCCCATACTTATCTGCCTTCTGGTAATCTTCATTTCAGTCCCCTGGCATCCAAAACACCTTCCAGTTGTACCACCTTTATAACACAGATCTAACACATATGTTTGCAAAAGCTGAATCTCAAGCTACAATCAACAATAAAAAGAAACATATCAGCAACTACTAAAAGTACATTATTTAATCAATCAATAATTTTAAAAATAAATATAAAAAACACAACATAACAAATTAATAAAAATCACAACTTTAAGATTTATCAAAATAACTAAGAAGATCACTATACAAATCACAACTTTAACAACATTCATAAAAATCAATAAAAAGATCACTATAAAAATCACAACTTTAAGATACTTTAACAAAATAACTAAGAAAATCATTATAAAAATCACAACTTTAACAACATTCATCAAAACCAGTAAAAAGATCAATATAAAAATCCCAACTCTATTTGATAGTATCATCAGTAAAGGATATTTGGGAAAATCAACTCACAATAACCAGAATCAAAATCGAAATGTCATGGATTTGGGAAAATCGAAACTTTTCAGATGGTAATATGTATGAAACTTGAACACCATTTCACCATATTTGGGAAAATAAAGTCACAATAACCAGATTGGTGACATCAACCAACATGAACAAAATAAATGTAACAAAATAATGAACCGGAGAAGCAAGAAGAAGAAGAAGAAGAAGAAGAAGAAGAAGAAGAAGAGAGAAGGGAGAAACCGAGTTGTCTTACCTGTGGAATGCTCGGGGGCTCTGTTGAAAATATCGCAGAATGGAAAAGAGAGAGAGGGATGGAAGCATAATGAATGATAAAGAGAGAATGAGAGGGAAAATTGAAATTGTGTTTGGTTTTGTCTCCCGTGTAAAAACCTAAATCAAAATTCGTTATTACACAATGGTTAATTCGTTGTTAGGAAATAACCAAAAGAAATATTGAGAAAGGGGGTGCCACTTGGATCAATGGTGACATGTGATTGGTCTAAGTGAAGTTTGAATTAGCAAATTACTAAAATGGGCATTTTTTAGTGCAAATTAAAAATAGCAAAAGGGCAAATTAGGGTGTTAATAGGCATGTCATTTTCTTAGTTAGGTAGTTGATTAAGAACTTTATGGTACAAAGACAAAAAAACCACAATTTTAATGTGGTGGCAAATAATCATATAAGGGTATTTTGGACTTTTCCACAACCATTAATTTTCTTATATTATAGATTGATAGATTTTTTTTGGAAGAAAGAAGTGAGAAAGTGATGAAAGAGAAAAAAATAGAGAATAGAGAGAGATTTGATAAGTTTAATAAAATATAAGAGTTGTATTATTTTAATAATAAAATTAAGAACTTTATGGTACAAAGACCAAAAAACCACAATTTTAATGTGGTGGCAAAAAATCAAATAAGGGTATTTTAGACTTTTCCACAACCATTAATTTTCTTATATTATAGATGTGTAACATTCTAATATGCAAATAGTTTTTTCTTTGCTTTAATAATGATGTGATTCGAAATCTTACATTGTGTTTGTTTTGAAGAAAGAAGGAAAGAAAGTGAAGGAAGAAAAAGTGGATGGAAAGATGAACATTCTTCCGTTTGGAATAATAACATCAAGATGGGAGAGGAAGGAAAGTTGTGATAGCCCCACATGAAACTACTTTCTTCTCAAATAGGGGTATTGTTGTCATTTAAATGTATATATTTATCTTTCCTCTTACTTTTTTTTTTCAAACAATCAAAATACCATCTCACTTTCTAGTCACTCTCACCCTATTTTCTTTTCTTTAATTATCTTTCCTTTCATTTTCTTTCTTTTTTTTAATCCAAACAAAGTCATAAAGAAAAAGATGATGACTTGAAAAAAACTTACAAAAAACTTGTTATCAAATGGCATCTTAGAATCCAAGAAGAGCTAAGTGTTTAGGAGTAACATTTTTATATGCCGAAGTAGGGGCTATGGTAGCTGCATGAACTTCTCGAACATAAAGTTTCATTAATATTTCAGTTTTGTAATGGATATATCTCAATTCTTACGTGAAAGGGTGTGTTTGGATTGATAAAGAATATAATTGATTCTAGTATAATTAAATTTGGTATAACTGACTTTAATAGAATATAGTTTGACAGAATTGATTTATGTTTGGATTTATGTCAAAGTGAGTTGAGCAATAAATTTTATGGTGTGTTTGGATTGGGGTGGACAGAATTGATTCTAACATAATTGAGTTTGATAGAATTGATTTTATCAGAATTGAGTTTAGCATAATTGATTTATGTTTTGATAATTTTATGTAAAACTGAGTTATACAATAAATTTCAGAGTAAAAATCATCCAAAATCAATTATGGAGGCAGAAGCTACAAATTCTTACTTCAAATTTAATTAATTATGGAGACAGGATCATTTCTATTTTTGTCTAACCAAACATCTCAAAATCACCCATAATCAATTCTGGACCTCTAGATTGGCTTATGACTTTCCAAAAGTCAAACCAAACATGCACTCAGTGTAAAAATTACCCAGAATCAATTCTAGAGATAGAAGCTATAAATTTTAGCTTCAAGTAGAATCAATTCTTGAAACATAATCAATTTTACTTTTGATAAAACATAAACCTCAAAATTATCCGGAATCAATTCCACACCTCTAAAATTGATTATAGATCTTCCAAAAGTTAATCCAAATATACTAAAAATGGTAAGGAGAGAGTTATCTTTATTTATGATCAATATGGAGAAGATGGTATGAAGAGGGAAAATGCCACTTCTTATTTATTATAAAATAAATAGGATAATTCATGTTAACTCGTTTCTTCTCAAAGTGATACAATCAAGGTACTATGTTATTAGTATGCAATTAAACTTTATTTAAGCATATTGTTTGTTAGAATAATTTTTAATGATGTATTGTGATTGAACCCTCCTGTAAATTTTTTAGTCAAATGTATGTCTTCTTAAATGCTTAAATCATGTCTAACAAATTAGAAGGGACTAGCTTAACTAATGTATGTTATTAACCACTTGCTTAAATTATCAGTTACAAATATAATTTAAAATGACGAGTTATGTTGTAATTGTAGATATTTATAAATATCCATGGATACCATTTTTTTCTATTTTTTTTTGAAAAAAAAAATAATTTTTAAAGATCTTTTAAAGACACAAAAAGTTATTATCACATATCATTCATCTCAATTTAACAATCAAACTTTATCACATTAATTTCCTTTTTTTTTTCACCAAAACATAATAGCATGCAAACATAATATTCATACATTTCATATTTCACCCAAAATAAATAAAATATATTGTGATTGTGAGTTATGGCAGAAGAACAGACGACATAGAAATAGAAAAGAAGACATTAGTTGGACATGAGAAGGACGCTACTGGTTGATTGGACAATAGAATTGTTGAAATGGAATATAGAGCATTGCAGAAGCTTCAATATGAAATTTCTAAATTTATATTAAACATGGAAGATTTTCTTCAAATAAAATTTCAAATATATATATATATATATATATATATATATATATATATATATATATATATATATATATATATATGAAGACTAATGTTTTTATAACATAAAAAGTCAGATAAATTAATAAAATTTAAATAACTTTATAACTTATTAACAGATACGAATATTTGCGGGCACGAGTATCATTAAACTTGAATTCGTATCTATTAAAAAATTGATATTTAAATATCCATTTATTTTATTCATGAATATCCATTAAGTTACTCACCTCATATCTGTGACTGATTTTATCCACATGTATGAATTTTTTGTTATCCCTAATTCTATGTCATATTTGAAAAAAAAAGTTTATTAGCCAATTTTTTAAAAAAAAAATAATAGTAAGCAATTCAAAAATGTTCAATCAAATCAAGATTAAATTAAAAAAAAAAAGATGAATTAAAAAATAAATCCTTTTGATAATGATTTTTGTAATACAAAGATTTGGCTATGAAATACAAATAAAAAAAATTAAGTTCACTGATCATCAAATCAAATGTTTTTGCGTATAGAGGCTACCTTGTTTAATGGATTGGTAAAGTATAGAGGCTACCTTGTTTAATGGATTGGTAAAGTTGAGTATTAGTGAACCCACGGCCTTTTTGAGATAATTAGAGAATATTATCATTTGTAATAATAGTGTTTTGTATAACAATATAGACCAACTCTATCAATTTTTTAGAAAGAATTTAAAAAAAAATTACATTATCATATTATATCATATCATATAATATAAAAGATTTACAAGGTGTCAAACTAGACATACTAGTCTCACGTACAAAAAATAAGACAAATAAAAAATCAAGTACTCTTATACAAAATCACCCAATTGCATTACTGCAACCGATCAATAACCCAAAAAATCAAACTTCTCCCTGCATAATGTACTCAAAATGCTGCATTAAAATTGCATATCACTTTCACACCACTCACAAGAAAAACAAATATTATCTTATGCCAGCGGCACCACATGGTTTCAGTAAAAGTAAATCAAAATATCAAGTGAAAGAGATGTCACTAAACATAAAAGCTACTACCTCAAGCACTGCCTTACCACGTCTATGCTATTGATATCTATTGAGAAAACTCTTCCTTATTAAAGTGATTTTAGAGACACACTAGTTTCCTTACTTATCAATGTGATTTTATCAAAAATATTGATTTTCTTACTTAGAGTTATTATATCAAATATTAAAAAGCATCCAACCTCTTGAATTCAACAATACACCAAACCATACACAGATCCACTTGAAATGACAGTGACGACTATTACGTGTTTTGGCCTCAAAATTCCCAATTTTTCTTCTTTATCATAATTTTTGGTGAATCACACTCACTATTTTTTAAAAAGACTCAACGTTATTTTACAAATTGGTAGCAATCTTCTGATAACCAACCATCAAATATGATATAATTTTTTTCTAACATATTCTAGAAATTGGCAGCAATCTTCTGAGAACCAACCATCAAATATGATAAAGGTGTTGCATCCCATCAATGATACAACAAAACATTTCTTTAAGATCTTCATCATATTTTTAGGAATGCATTGATTTTGTGTAAATGGGTCAAACTTATATGATTATAAGGTTATGAAATGTGTTTTGTAATAAATGTTTCCCTATATTATTGATGGGATGCAACTCCTATGTTTTATGTGATGGTTGGTTGTTTGGTCATTGTTGCCGATTTGTGGAATATGTTAGAAAGAAAATTATATCGATTCGATGAGGCATTTTTAAGGAAAGTGAGTGTCATTCACCAAATAATTATGGGCAAAGAAGAAGAATCAGAAATTTTGTAAGAAAAAAGACACTTAACAATTGCGATTAACTGTCATTTCAGGAGCATCTGTGTGTGCTATGGTGTACATGAGAAGTGTAAAAGGTTAAAGGAAATTTAATATTTTGATAAAATCACTATGATAATTAAGTCATCCAGTCTCTATGATAACTATGATAATTAAGTCAACCAATCTCTATGATAAAATCATAATGATAATTAAGTCAACCAATCTCTATGATAAAATCACAATGATAAGGATGTTTGAAAATATAGTTTTGGATGGACCAAAAAAGTAACAGGTACCGTTGTAAAGGCCGATTAGTAAAAATAATATTTTTGGATTTGAATGAGAATGTTTGAATCTGTTTTACATGAAATATTTGGTTTAAATTCAAGATCACCATATTTTCTTAATTTCTATGTGTGTTTATTTGAGCATGTGTAGGGCCATTAACTAAAGTAATAGAAAAATTAAAATGATTACATAATAAGCCGTTGGAGACATTTCACTTACCAAAAGTGTATTTATCTTAAACCAAACCACAAATCTTCAATTTTCCTTAAAAGATATAGTACCAGGAAAGATAATGATTAGTAGCTATAAATTAAAAGCTAATGCATTCTATCATGTAACAATACAATTTATAAACAATGTTAGTTTAACGTTCATCCACTCTTCAAAAATCTGTTTTTCTCGGGACACATTTTCCTACAACATAACACTTACGTAATACTTATATATTCCATATTTATCTAAAAAAAATTATATCCCTACAAATATATAATTTAATGAAAATAACTTAACGAGATGAATCAATTAGAACATTGTATGCTAATAACATCATTGAGATTTCCACACCAAAAAATAAATTAATTTACATCACAAGCAATCATATTTGTTGCAAAACACTATCTAAGTGAATTCTCACTTAATAACTTAATTTCATGTAATCAATACACTTGCCATGTAGTATATCACTTGTCATGTCATAAAAAAATATACCTCCAAAACATATATGGGGAAAGTGTTAAAGACATTTAGAAAATTGAGAGAAAAAATCATGAATTTAAAAATAGAGGGTAACAATTAAAATGAAAGAAAATTAGTGGATGAAAATAGCATTTATTAAGCCTATAATTTTATATAAAATACAATATTGTTTAAAATAATATAAAAGTATAAAACTATTTCCCATTAATTTTGCTAAAGATTATGATTATGATGAATTAAAATGTTTAAGTATGAATTCATTTTTATTAATGAAAGTTAGAATTATAATGAAAATCCTTGAAAAGATGAGTTGCATTTGAAAATTAGTGGAATTAAAAAAAATATACATTTTTTATTCTCACCTTTTCTGCCGAAGACAACCATGTTGCTCAGTCTTGGAGGAAGCATGCCATAGAACCTCGTGAGCCCATCTTGACTAAAACTTCATACCCACCTGAAAAATTAAACATACCAAGTTGAAATTATTCAAAAATGCACAATTTAATTTTCAATTGCTGAATTGAAAAAGAACATTCATCTAATTTTAATACAAAAAACAATTTAATAAGGTAAAGTTTGAGGTATTTAGACCTCCATTTGCCACGAGAATCTATAATAAACTGCTAAGAAATTCCCTCCTTTAGTTTTGTTTCCTCTTCACTTTCAGCCTCCTCCGAAAACTTATTTTTGTACTTCTATTTATTGTCAAGAATTAGGGTTAAGAGCATAGAAAATGACAAATATGTAAGGTTGGAGAGATGGTGATGGGACCATAATGTTACAGAAAGCAGGTGTTGCAGATTTGTGCATTCTTAAAGCTTATAATGGTTAGAAGTAAAAAATCAAATAGAAAGGTAACTGAGAAATAATCTTGAAAGAAAAAGAGTTGTGATTCCATTTTACTACTAACTATCTTAATATCAATACTTGGTATTGTCGAATTAATCTTCCTCTTATCATTTTCAACTTCTTGAAGGAAATGATAAATACTTCTTGAGAGGAAATGACTTTCCTCATATCTTATGAAAGAGTTTTTTTTGAACTTTTCCATAAGTTAGGAATAGTTAAGGGTAATGTTGAAGTTGAGTGGACTGAGAAGTTTGAATTTGTTGAGTAGTTTTCTTTGTTGTGTTTTTTCATTATTATCAATGAAATATTTCTTTTTTTCTATTATTGCCTATTCTTATTCATTGATAATTAAGTTTTAAATGCGACGACGGGGGATTTGAAGCGAGGTTCTTATAGCTATATTACCTCGACTCTCAAGAAAACTAAGATAACAGGTTTATTAATTTTTTATGGATAAAAAAGGCGCTAACTTATAGCTGTGTTACCTTGGTTTTTTATAACACTGACGTAACATGTTGTTTATCTTATTAAGAAAATAAAACATTGCACTCCCAGGACATATCCTCTCGGTTTTTAGCATGTTGGAGATGAAAGCTTCGTCATAAAAGTGTTACTCGTTGTAGTGGTCGTAATCAACGAGTCTTAATCAAAGTTTTCATGCCAACCGAATCTAAACCAACTCCTAATTATATGTATTGGTATAGATCGGTTACAATTGGCTTTTTCCTCTGAAAATAGGAATTTATAGGACCCACGCCAACAAGCTTCAACTTCTAACCCCTTACAAAATTACCAACCCACTTACACACAACTCCCCACCTAACAAAATTGCCAATCCACAAACACTTAAACCCACAACCAATATATATCACACACCTAAATACAAAACAAAGAGCATACCTCATACCACCAACAACCACATGATTATTATCAAACCACCCAACAAATATATGCGACCAACACATCCTACCATATCCAAAACACGCAAGAAATATATGACACTGTCACTTTCTACCATAGCCAAAACACACAAACATCACAACATCAAAACACCCAACAAAACTATGGCTACCAAACACCATAACAATCATTTATTCCTTTCTCCAACGAAGCATTCACACTAATGTCGCCATTTAATCGATCAAGTCGTCCACCAATAACCCCATGAACTCAAACAACACAACCTACAACATCATGGGCAACAATCTCAATTACAGCAACGCGTTAATGCAGACACGAGACTATGTAAAATTATGAGAAATACTTATGAATGATGCTGATGGTGATTCGTCAAGGACCTCGTATGAAACACCTTAAGTGAATAAAAGTAGACTTGTACGAGAAATGACACCTCAGGGGTGTGGAACCGGTGGCCACTATGATCAAGCGGGTCATTATCATTAGTGTGAAAAATATTTCCACATATAATCTGATTTAAATTAATTAATATTAATACTTATTAATTTTTTCTTAATTAGTTAATTGTTTTAATTAAAACAAAAAATATATACAAAAATAAAAAAGGATGCACCAGATGAACCATTTAAAGATCAAAGAGTAGACACAAGTTGAATTGACTTGTATTACTAGAGACGCCATTTGGATTAGCTTGCTCCACTGAAGACGCCAATTCACGTGGCTTGTCTTTCAAATAGTTAAATGAGAGTGTCAATTAAATTAGCATGAGCTTTACATATGAGTATTTTGAATTTTTTTTTGTAAAAATGTAGTTACTTTAATATTATTGTTGGGCAAAATAGTTATTTAAAAAAACAATCGAAATTATTTCTTTTGTGTCATGTTTTTCATCACTTGTGCCATCTCAAGCTTTTTCATGAAAAAAGTTTTTTAAATATGATGAATCATGACTATACGATAATGAGTCTTTAATTATTTTATACACGGAGTTATAGTTAAGGGATACTCGACGGGCATAAGGATAGTACTTGTTTGTTATTATGATTTATGTGAACTAGTTTTAAATTCAATTAATATTAAATAATTAAATATATTTTAGAAATAATTAAATAGTATTAAATAATTTTAAATTAAGTAATATTAAAAATAATTAAAAACATACTTGAGCAATTTCAAAAATTAATCAAATAAGTTCAAATAAAAAATTGAATTGATTTTGATGGAAGGTTTTTTTAGTTCAAAGATATTTTAATACTTTTCAAAATAATTTATATTTTTTCTTTTCTATTTGTTATATATTATTTTCTTATTAAACAATATATCAAATATACTCTATTTATTTATTTTTTTTCATACTCTTTTTTTCCCTCTTCTTCTACTCACAACCAAACCAAACGTAACCTAAATCCTAAATGGCATAATCAAACCGGAGTCTTTGACAAAAAAAAAATTATCATCTAATCTAACAAGAAAATAAAATAAAAATAATTATTAAATATTTTTAGTTATATTTTGCCACCGAGTTTTTTTTGGATAATTACCGATTTGAAACCTTATACTAAAAAAGAATAATTTTTTGTATATGGATACCAAAGAGGTTATAAAGATATATTATTTTACTTTATCTCAATTTGTAAACGGGAATAACAATGATATAAAACTTTAGTCCAATTTGGCTCAATAAAATCTACATAAATTATATATTAGTACTTCTTAATTATAATTAAAATTAGATCATGTTTAATAATTAAAATTATAATTAAAATGGATTCGGAATGATTTTTAATTGTTTGTTTTATCAAAAGTAAAATTGATTTTGTTTCTAGAATTGATTTTACTTGAATTAAAATTTATAGTTTCTATCTCTAGAATTTACAATAAAATATATTGTTCAACTCACTTTTACATAAATAATTCAAAAATCAATATTAATTCCACTACCATGAAGATTTATGAAGTAAAAAACCATCGTTGAACTCAAATAAATATTACCGATGTACAGTGTATAGATAATAGAGCTTGAGAAAACTGTGGAATGGTAGTAAAATTTGATGGGAGTAACAATTGAAGTGAAATTTAATGTGAGAAACAAAATAGTATAGTACAAGTTTGATGTAGTCATGAAAAGAAAGTGCAGAGTGGTGATGTTGATTCAACATTGTTTGGTGCAAACTGCAAAACGAGAAGAAAAAGCAGCAAAATCAGAAGAGAAAAATTTATATTATAATAGTATATATATATAGCCATTTATGTGGTTGCTTTCTTTTGCATTTAATGCAATTTTGTTTTGTTTGGATGATGATCTAAGAAAAAGCAGCAAAATCAGAAGAGAAAAATTTATATTATAATAGTATATATATAGCCATTTATGTGGTTGCTTTCTTTTGCATTTAATGCAATTTTGTTTTGTTTGGATGATGATCTAAGCAGCTGTATTATGTTTGGGAGTTTGATGGGGAGGGGAGGGGAGGAGAAGACTTCCAAAAACGAAATTTTAAAAAAATATAGGAAAATATTTGACATTTTTTTAAAAAATGATTTTTTTAGATGATAAAAGAGTCATAATCATTACTAAATTTTTAATTTTCAACATACTATAACAACCTAAAAGATATTTGGAAAATTTATGTAAGCCCTTCAAAACCCTCCAAAACCCTCATTCAAATACAATTTTTGAGTTCCCCCATTTTATGGGGTTTTTGGTGTTATAAATAAACTCAAACCCTCCAAAACCCTCCTACCCAAAATCTTTTTATCCTTTTCACCTAATTCTTCCTATTTTTCAAAGTCCTCCCATCCCTTTCCCTCCAAACTCCCAAACATAGCCTAAATGACCAACATAAATGAATTTGTGACAAAATTTGTTGTAACCCGTTCAATTTGAAGTGAAAGTATAAATTTTTAGTTTAAAAAAAAAAGAAAAAATTAAAGTGAAAAAAAAAACATAGTACAAAAGGAAAAACAACTCTTTTTTTCACATTTTCAACTTCTTTACTAGTTTTTTTTCTTTATGTTTTTTCTTAAAATTTTTTTTATCAAAAAGTTTAATCTAATTTGTGTTTATAATTATGAACAAAATTAAGTGTGAAAATGAGGAGAAAGAACTCATAGATAGAGAAACAACAAACAAAATGGATCTTGCTTCAAACTTATCACAACTACAAAAATTATGATCATTTCAGCTCAAAATATATTTCTTCTATTACCATTGTAATTCTCTAGTCTTTCGGCGATCCACCATTGCAATGTCCCTTTCTTGCATCTAAGGTGGCAACATTCTTCTCTATGGTGGATCTCTTGTAGGGTGTTTGCGGTGCGGTTTGACCGGTTTTAGCTTAAAAAATTATCTGAACAGCAAAAGAAAAAGGCATGCGGTTCGATTTGGTTCGGTTGGCTTTAAAAAAAAAAACAAACCAAACCAATGCGGTTTGGATTGGTTCGGTTGGTTCGTTTTTTTTTAAAAAAATACAAACTTTTATTTTATATAATCTAGTAAGTTGTAATTTTTGCACCTCTTCATAATCAAAGCTTTCACAATAAAATCTTACAAAACCACAACAGTAGGCGGCATTCAATGTAATCTTAAACTACACAATAAAATCTTACAACAAACCAAAAATTACATAATAAAGTCTTACAAAACCACAAAACCAAGCAATTCTGTTAAAGTTTCAATATGTAGACAAAACTCCAAATTAATACATAAATTAAAGTTCAACCATTCAAATCATAAACCATTCAAATTTCAGTTCACCCATCTTGTTCCACCATTCAAAATCCAGTTCAACCATTACATATTGCTTCATGTTGTCTTCTAGCATCCATCCTGATTGTCTACAAATACAACATTCAAGTCAATTATTTCCATAATTGGATTTTAGTATCCTATAAGCATAAATTACTTGGTTATTTAAGCATTTCCATATGGTCATTAACTTTCATAGTTCAGATCATCACTTAGTTATTTAAGCATTTCAATATCATTAATCAATTTTTATAAACATAAATCAATGTTAAGTGCATCACAATCTAGAAGAAGACCAGACCATGCATCTTTTGAAAACTAGTTCTTGAATATTGCTGTTATGCTGTATTATAAATCAAATAAAGGCAATGTCATTCAAATAGTTCTTTTGCTAGTTCTGAATCTAGTCCATTGTCGTTTCTATAACTGACATGTTATAGTAACAAATTATAGTAACAAATTCATACCATTTTTTTCAAGCACGTCTACTAGTCCGATTCAATGTCAGAAAGTCCCTCATTTAATTGTGGGATCGGAGCCGGAGCCATTTCTACAAACAAAACAAACATATTAACAAACGTTAGACAAACAAAACAAACATATATATATATTTCCAATTCTTCCAAGTTCTCTTTGATATCCACTTTCAAAGGGGAGGATCTTAACCAATTTTGTGCACATATTAAAGCTTCGACAGTGTGTGGTGTAAGAGAGCTCCTATAACAACTAAGAACTCGACCCCCGGTACTAAAAGCAGACTTGGAAGCAACCGTAGATACTGGCATAACCAAGATATCTCTAGCCATCATACCAAGAGTAGGGTATTTGGTGGAATTTACCTTCCACCAATTCAAAATGTCAAAGTCTGGACTTTTCTTCTCCCTCGTCTCCATGAGGTACAAATCCACTTCGTTTTTATTTAAATTCGAATCTTGATCCATGTCCTTCTCAAATTCATCATCCATATGATCAAAAGATGTAACAAATTCGGATGGTTCTTGTGCAACACTTTCGGTTTGGCCTTTACTTAAATAAAGTGTATAGCTTTCAAACATTTTGTTTAATGTTTGCCTTACCTTATCACACAAAGAATCAGCAACATTCTTCTCATAAAACATATCCAATCCCCACCTAATGAACTGAAACTTACACCGAGGGTCAAAAATTACAGCAATAAATACTAACTTGTTCATCTTTATGACACCCCCCAATACTTACTATATTTTTCATGCATAATGTTAGCCATACTTGTAAGTAGTGTGTCATCTTTGTGACATTCCTTCCAAGTCTTTAATGCCCCTAATATTTTACAATGTTCCATGAAATACATAGAAGATGATATATATGTTGAACCTGACACATTCTTAGTGATTTCAAAAAATAACTTCAAAAATTTCACAAAACACTTGGCATTATCCCTATCCTCATTATTTGGTACACCACCTTCTATCATCGCATACTCAACACATTTCTCTCTTAATCTCTTAAAGGCCCTCTGAAACTTCAATGCACTTTCAAGCATAAGGTACGTGGAGTTCCACCTAGTAGGACAATCATATTGCACCGTATACTTGTCTTGTATCCTAACTTCTTTAATACATGTTCTAAACCTATCTAGACGACCCGGTGACTGACGAACATATCAAATTGCACTCCTAATTTTGGAAATTGAAGAATGCATGATCTTCAACTTCACCCCATCATTGACAACAAGGTTAAGAATGTGGGCACAACATCTAACGTGCAACTGCTCCCCTTTTAGTGAATGTGAAATCCTCCATTCTGTTTTTTAGGTAAGTCATAGCAACATCATTTGAAGCCGCATTATCAACTGTGATGGTGAAAACCTTATCTATCATCCAACCCTCCAAGCACTTTTCAATCTTTTATACAATTATCTCTCCCTTATGAGATGTTATAGGATAAAAATTAAGAATCCTTTTATGCATCTTCCAATCTTGATCAGTGAAATGTGCAGTAAGAACCATATAATTAATATTTTGCACAGAAGTCCAAGCATCAGTTGTTAGACAAACACTTTGTTTTGTTTTAGTAAACATGCTTATTAACTTATGTTTCTCACTAGTGTAAAGACTCAAACAATCCCTAGCAATTGAAAGCCTTCCTGGAAGTGGGAACCTAGGTTGTGTAACACTCATAAAATGACGGAATCCTTCATTTTCAACAAAAGAAAAAGGTAACTCGTCCACGGTTATCATTCTAGCTAAAGCTTGTCTACACAATTCAACATCAAAATGAATACCAACAAGTGCATTACTAGAGCCTTCTTGAAGGCTAAGAGTGGTTTGAGTAGGATCAAGAACACTCTTGGGAATTTTTTTACATTGATTCACCAAATGGTTATTTAAATTTGAGGTTCCATTCTTGTGTGAATCAGCCGCATAAGATTTTGTACACCAATTACACTTAGCCCGAGTACCCGAATCATCTCTTGTAAAATGATCCCAAACCCAAGATTTAGGCCAACAAGGTTTTTGTTTACCTGCATCTCTAGCATTATAATCATCGACATTAGAATCATCAGGTTCTCCAACTTTCCTTTTCTTCTTCTTTTGAACATCCAAATCAATAGGTTGTGGTGGATTTGTTGTTGGCATTTGTTCATTACTTTGAGGCTGCATATGCATAATAAACACATTGTTATTTACATAAAATATGCTGAATTTTAACATCAAACATCTATCTATGGCTAACACAAAATCAAATATTCTTTCAGTTTATGCCAGACAGAAAATATTCTAGGTAATAATACTCAGTTATGCCACTTTTTCTTAGGTAATAATACTCAGTTATGCCACTTTTTCTTTTTACTACATAATTATTCATCACAACCATAAGTTTCAAAAATCAACACACTCACACATGAAAAGGCTATGGCTGGCTGAAACTGGTTGTGCCTTGGTGGAGCATCATGTAAACATAATTAGTATCTTTCCTAACTCAGCACTATATTTGGTGCTATCAAGTTGGTAGTTTCTTTCACTACATTAAAAATTAGTTTTCATTCCTCGACACATCTTAACAGCTACCACCACATGTCACTTGTTTTAACTTGTTTTTATTTTCATTTATATCAAACAATGAAATTAATTTCTACACTACTAAAAATTGCTTGGTTGTTGTGTGAAGTAATGTGTAATTAACGTACTATATTCAAAGTTTGGGGCTCAAAGACAGTTACCTGATTTTCGGCCATGGAAATGGAAAAGGAAGCATCAGAAACATCAACTTGTTTATCATTATCAATAGCCATGTCTATTACAGAAAGATATGAATAGATTAGAATCAAAAGATATAATTTAATTTTTACAACGATTCGCAACCGGTAGAATTAGAGCTCACCTAAGAAACGAAAGTTTAGAACAGATTACGGCAAGCCGGTGACGATTCACAAGCAGCTGCAGCTCCGCTGACGAAGTTTAGAACCACCGTGTTTCTGATGTAATGGAACTTGGAAGCCGCTGACGAATGTTTGGAATCTCATATATCTCAACCCTAGCCAACCACCGTGTAATACTGAAATGAAACTTGGAAGACTCACACGACACAGCAGGCCGGGTATGGTCTCAAAATGACTTTTTTTTGTTCTAAATATTGGGCCTTAAACTCAAATAATATGGGCCTTAAAGTTAAATATATTTTAAAATATAGGGGTTAATTTATAAGTATTGCGGTTTGGTTTGGTTTGGGCCGGTTTCAACATATAAACCGCAAACCGAACCGAACCGCGCGGTTCTGTCACAAAATGGCCCAAATTGATCCGAAACAAATGCGGTTTTTGCGGTTTTTGGTCTGGTTTGGTTCGGTTTGCGGTTTTTTATTGGGCTGGTTTGGATTTGAACACCCCTAATCTCTTGTCACCTTGCTCGACCTTATCTTCACCACACTACTCTGCAATTCTTTCAGCATACGTCTTTTTATCCACCCCTCACACCCGTCTCTAAGTCTATATGAAGATGACAAATTTGGTTAGTGACACAAGGCGATTTGAGAGATTCCTTACAAGTTAAATAACTGAAGGTAAAGGAAGTCTATCTTGCTAGATGTTTGCATGGCCTCACTTAGCGAAGCTAGGAGGAAAAGATCATTTGGATGAGCTGACAACCAACTTGTGTGCAAAAAAGAGTTCGTTTGACAAACTAAAAGTCTCGCTAAGCGAGATTGCGTCCGCAGAACTCTATAAATAACAATCAAAGTTATTCCGTTGGGATATTCCAGAAACCATTCAAGTCACTATCTTTACCATAAACCCTAAGGAAACATAAGAGAAAGGAAGAGTGAAAATGGAAGGCAAAAGTGATGTCCGAGAAATCATCATAGATTCTATCCCAATTCTTTCTTCTAGATTATCATTGCACAACTAATGAGTAAGAGTAGCTAATTTATTTTTGTTTGAGTTAGATGTAATCGTCAAAATTTTCATGTATTAGTCTTGATCATGGCGTCTTATGCAATTCTAATTATGCTTTAGTATTGACCAATATTCAGGCTTAATGCTTGTTTTAGAATAGCTACCTAGGACATGTTTTCATGAATTTGAATTGATATTGAGAAATACTTTTCTTTCCTAGATCAAAGCTTTTCATCTGTTAGATACTAAACTCTAGACATAGATTTAGGTTTAGCATCCATAGATGTTATCGAATCTAAATGATATCATACTAGTTAGTGGGTTGAGATATCGTTTATTATTAAATACAACTGCTTTCACCATGTTTATTTTGACATAAACATTGAACGTAAAGTGATTAGTGCATTTTCATGCATACTTTTTCACTATTATGTCACGACAATTCTAGAGTGTCTTTTGTTATTTCTACTATTTTAGCGTGTTTCCTAAACTTAGTTTATTTTTACCTTTATTTTAATTTTGTATTTTATTTTCAGCATAAACAATTATTTGATACCTTTTCGTTGTACATATCATAATTTGGGCTACTTGATGCCGTTTAACGCTTTCTAATATGCGTTGGAAAGCTGAAAGGATAAACTACAAGTTTCTTGTAGAAGTAAAAAGAAAATTCGGAGTGAAGAAGGGTCGAATAATTCGTTTTATCTTCAGACTTAATTAAATAATTAGTTTTGGGTCGATTTTATGTTTTTCGGGTCGATTACTGTTAGGGCCTAAATTCTCTTGTATCATTTAAACAAAACCAGAGTTTTAGGTTTATCATTGAGTATTCATGAAATTAGAAATACAACTTACGAATTCTATGGAGAACAAAACCTAAGGTTGATCTTCTGTTCGAGTTTCCACCTATATTTTGAGGTTTTCATAATTTCTAATTCAATTTCAATTTCTTTTCAATTTTTTCTATACATTTGATTGCTTAATTTGATTACTATTGTTTGCTTAATTCGATTGATGCTTATTGAATATAATTGATTTATTTTGATTGATGTATGTTCTTTACCGTGATCGCATTAACGTCGTTTTTTTCGCTAATTCACATTTGATTAAGTCGCGTTTGCTTAATTTGCGTTTACTTTATCCGTTTAGTTAATTCAGAAATTAGAAACATATTTCATATAGTATCAATTGCGCTTGTTGATTTTTGTTGTAATCGAAAAGAGAATAAAATCCATTGGGTTTTGGAATTATAAGAATCGATGATAAGTCGAAAACCAAAATAGTAGATAACTTGTTCATCATATTTGCTTTCAATTTGTTTACCTGCGATTTAAGATTGAACCTTAATCCCCCAGATTCAGTCGGTCGGTTAAAATTATCAAGAGTCCTTACAATATGACTGAGTGTTGCTTTCATTAACTACATTTATAAACTTGTTTTTGACCCGTTTGCGACAACAGATCATATTGGCGCCGTTGTCGATGACTCTCTGTTGATTTTAACCAATTTTAGAATGCTAGTTTAAAGTCTTGTTAGGAATTTTTATTGTTTTTTTTTTGTTTATTGATTTTCAGGGTTGCAAAATAGTGGTAAGTATCCTAACCTCTAAGGTGACTCTGCAGGCTATTGTTTCGAATTGCTCAGAATATTTTCCAGAAAATCATTAAAAACAATAAATAAATAGTACTTCCTTTGAAGATACTTCTAAGGAGTTAAACCCTCAAAATCACAATTTCATTTTTTTCTTCTATTTTACTTGATTTTATTTATATTTTCATATTTTCAAAAAAATCCAATTTTTTTTGTAGATTTGTTATTTTATTTGATTTTTAGTCATATATTTATAATTTTTTAGATTTTATCAGTGTTGATTTGATTTTGATTATTGATTTGATTCTCATTAATGATAGTGATTTTATTTGATTTTGAACTTGATAATCATATCATGGTTGATCAAAATAAAATATTAAGAGAACTTGTTGCACCTGATTCACTCTTTACTGATTTCCTTTCTTTAACTAATTTTGATAACACCTATACTTGTGATGTTTATATTGATACTCACTTATGTTCAGTTTGTACTGAAATTGAAGCTGTTTTACAGTGTGATGTTTCTTATGAGATTTCTACTGACAAAGTTGATGTTGCAGATGTAAATTTAGCTCTTGCTGCCAAAATTTTGTTATCCATTAAGCAACCATATGCTTTAGAGCTAAATCCACTCCTTATGTTTTTAGAATTTAATGAAAATTTATATGTAATAATTTCATCAAAACTTGAATCTGAACAGGAACAAAATTTGTTACAGTTATTGCAATAACCTAAGAAGGGAATTAGATAGACCCTGACTTACATTTCTAATATTAGTTCGTCCATGTGTATGCATATAATCTCACTTGAAGATGGAGAAAAAGAAGTGAGGCATCCCCATAACCCTTCGATCGTTGATGTTGTGAAAAATGAGATCACTTTCACTTGCTCATTCGAAGCTTTTAGTTATAGAAGATTGTTCTTTGATACTGGAATAAAAAGCGAAGACACTAATAAAAATTTCAAATTCAATGGACACTACCTTAAGCTATTTCATACGAGCCCCACATTAGAAGAAGAAACGGTTGAAAAGCTCTCATTAGGAAAGGCTACTTATTCAGTCAACTATCTGCCTAGACTCCTCAGGTGTGTTCTTTCCTCTCTCTCTCTCTCTCTCTCTCTCTCTCTCTCTCTCTCTCTCTCTCTCTATCTCTCTCTCTCTCTCTATCTCTCTCTCTCTCTCTCTCTTATTTTATACTTGTTTCTTTCATTGAGGATAATGTGTATTTTAAGTGTGGGTTGGAAATATTTGGTTCTTCCCAGATGCTTGGAGGAATATTTTCCCTTTTCTTGAGACGAGAATGAAAGATTTTTCTCCATATACCGACTGCCTTGATGAATTATCATGGAAAAATGATAGCAATGGAATTGTTTTAAAGCTTTTTTATCAGTTCAAGCATTATGCCTCTCTCGTCTTCCCGAGGGTGTATTACATATGTCATAACTGTATTCCACCTTCTAATTCTTTACTGAGGTGGAGGCTGTTAAAGTTCAAACTTCCTACTGATGATTCATTACAACTTAGAGGTATTAAAATGGCCTATATGTGCTCTATTTATAAGTTAGACCGGGAATCCAACGACCATTTGTTTTTCCAATGTTCTTTTGCTGTCAAATTATGGGGCTGGTTAGGAAACCTTCTTCACATTGACATTCACAAATTTGCAAACTCTTTCTTAAATTCGTGTTCCAAGGCCACCTCTCTGCAAGATGTTTTTGTGATTCAAGCTTCTTGCATTTTTCTGATTAACGCCATTTGGACTTCCAGGTATTCCGCTAGGTTCAACAACCAATTTCGCTTTTCCTATTCTTTTGTAATAAGATTTTGGCTCAGATTCAGTTATCTGCTTTGAGTCGAAGCTGACATACAAGCTTGGTTGGTTTGACTTTTCACTTATCCAAACGCTCAAAGTTCCCATCCATACGGATAGAGCTCCTGTGATGAAAGAAATTTTCAGGAATCTCCTCCTTTAAATTGGATTAAGTGTAATATTGATGGTGCTTACTCCTCTAGCTCGAGATCAACGGGTTGTGGGGACATTTTTTAGAGTAAATTCATGTATGTTTTTACTTGCTTTTGCTGAATCGCTTTCTTAGAACAACTCCTTTTTAGCTGAATTTGCGGTGTTCTTCGTGCCATTGAGATAGCTAGAGACTGAGATTGGAATTTTCTTTGGGTTTAATCTGATTCTATAACAATTGTTAAATATCTCTCTTCTCCTTGCCCAAGCTTGGTTCCTTGGAAACTCAGAGGTAGATGGTTTTCTTGTATTAAGGTTATCATAGACATATCCTTCATCATATCGCATACTTACAGAGAAGGAAATAACGGTGCCGACTTTTTCTCTAATATTGGTCGTACATCTACTCCCTTCAAATTTTTTTTGACTCTATACCGATTGACATTAGGAACGATTATGTAAAAAATAGACTTGGTTTGCCTATTTTTAAATTTCGATACTTTTGAGTGGATATTGGCCTAATCCCCCCATTTTTGTGTGTATCAATTTTTTTTCTTATATATTAACCTTCATTCAAAAATAAAAAAAGAGAGAGAAATTTTATAATGAGAGGTGAGAGAGTCATATCAAGTGAGAAGAATTTTTTTAATGAGAGGTGAGAGAAACAAATAGTTACAATTAGATCAATCAAATAATTATAATTAAACTATTCATTTAATAATTAATATGGCTTTTAAATTTCCCTCCTCTTATTTAGTAGCCTCATCCACTCTTTCCTCTATTCACGTTTTTTTCTTTTATTTATTTCCAGAAATTTAAAATAGTACATTTTAATCTATTGCATGAAGCTTTCTTCCAGAATTGTGTTTTAATTTCTTAAATACTACCATTTATGTTTTCTTTCAATTTTTTCCATGATTGTCTTTTAAAAGAAATTGCAAATTTGTTCAACATTTTTTCATAATGAAATATTTTATGATGATAGTAAATCTTGGGGAAGGTGTAAAGTTGTTGTTATTAAAAAAATTGAGTATTGCAAAGTTGAGTTTGTTAATGTTTTTAATTATCTTCACTCATCTTTATAAAACTGGTTGGTAAGGTAAAGAGTGTTCCTCTCTCTCTCTCTCTCTATATATATATATATATATATATATATATATATATATATATATATATATATATATATATATATATATATATATATATATATATATATTTTTTCAATGACCTAACTCATCCTTACAAAACGGTTGATAAGGTGATGACTGTCCCTCTATATATACTCTTTCAATGCTCTATCTCTAATCAATGTGAAACTTTAGGATCTTTCTGATAGACATTACAAGTAATTTAGTCTTCTCTCTTTCTATATAAATTTCTGATGTTAATATGATATCAAAGCTTTGTTAATTCTATTAGGACCATATATGTTTGATGACAACTGTTACTCTGTCTCTGCAATAAAGTTTGATTTGTTCTCTCCTATTTTTTAATCGGTCTTTCTCAAATCTTCAATGCAATTTGTTGTACTGGAATGTATTATGTTTCTACTATATTGGATTATGTTTGATTTGTTGTAATGGCTAGTGATAAAAGGTGATTCTCTTCAATTTATTAGAGTGTGTTTGGATGAGATAATTAATTTTAAAAAAAAAAAATTAAAATTCTAAACAATATAAATGATTTCGTTTGAATAAAATATAAAAATAAATTATTGTTAGATTTTTGGGTCTTTTTATAAATTTTAAAGTTAAGGCCAAAATTTTAATTTTAAAAATATGAACTAATTTGTAATTTTAATTTTGAAGAGACCAATTTATAAAATTTGAAAATTATTAAAGATTAGTTTAAAATTTTTTAGGGTTAATTTCAAAATTAGTTTAAAATTTTTTAGGGTTAATTTCAAAATTTTGGAAACTATGAGAATCTTGCAAATGTTGAAATAATAACATTAAACAAAATGACAATCAAATTCTATGGAGTACGAGAAAAGTTTCAAATTTTCATTTTAAGTATTATTTCAAAATCATAAAATTTAACATAAACAAAACACACATGACGTTTTTGAGATAATTAGAAATTATTATTAGCAGTAATAAAAGTATTTTGTAAAATATAACATAGACTAGCTCTATTAACATTTTATGAAAAACGATAGGAAAAAAATACACTACCACATCATGTGATAGAATATAAAAGGTTTACAAAGTGTCAAACTATACACACATCAGCCTCACATACAAAATACAATACAAATGAAAAGTTAATTACTCTTATACAAAGTAACGTCTTACAACAAAACAAAAAACTCAGAAAATCAAACGCCCTTTGCACTTGCCATTTTTCCACAATATATAATTTTTTTTAGAATTCTTGAACTACATCACTGATAATAGTATGTCTCCATTGGCATATCCAATTTTTCTTGTAGTTTTCTTATAATTAAAATATTTGTTTGAATCAATAAGTCATAAAATATTAAAAGTTATTCTATAATTAGAAGACATATATAGTCTCTCGTAATTTTCTTAGTGCTTATATATTGCATATATGTACCTAAAATTTTTATATATATCTTAGAAAATAAAATTTAATGGAAATAACTTTACAAGAGATTTTGCTTGAGCATTGTGGGATGATATCATCATCCATGTTTTAACACTAACCGGCTAAAGATACATTATCGGAGACAGCAATTTATCCAAATAAATTTTTATTTGTTTTGCAAGTTCTCGCGTGATCTCGGCAATCTGTAACACAACAAAAATTATGAGAAGGTTTCTTCAAATTATATATGACTTTTTATTTATTTATGATACAATAAAAAAGACTCTTACCTACTTAAGTTAAGTGTTTTTGGTTTGAAACGAAAAGATTAAATATATGTTATTATATTTCAATGAAATATGTGTTATAAACCACTAAAATAATATATAAAAAAGCATGCAATGTTGAGCTGCATTTAAACTATTTATATATATATATTAAATGCAGCTCAACATTGCATGCTTCTTTATATATTATTTTTATGGTTTATAACACATATTTCATTGAAATATAATAACATATATTTAATTTTAGGGTTTAAATTTTAGTAAATCTTTTCGTATCAAACCAAAAACACTTAACTTAAGTAGGTAAGCGTCTTTTTTATTGTATCATAAATAAATAAAAAGTCATATATAATTTGAAGAAACCTTCTCATAATTTTTGTTGTGTTACAGATTGCCGAGATCACGCGAGAACTTGCAAAACAAATAAAAATTTATTTGGATAAATTGCTGTCTCCCATAATGTATCTTTAGCCGGATAGTGTTAAAACAAGGATCATGATATCATCCCACAATGCTCAAGCAGAATCTCTTGTAAAGTTACTTCCATTAAATTTTATTTTCTAAGATATATATATAAATTTTAGGTACTTATATGCAATATATAAGCACTAAGAAAATTACGAGAGACTGTATATGTCTTCTAATTATAGAATAACTTTTAATATTTTATGACTTATTGATTCAGACAAATCTTTTAATTATAAGAAAACTACAAAAAAAATTGGATATGCCAATGGAGACATACTATTATCGGTGATGTAGTTCAAGAATTCTAAAAAAAATTATATATTGTGGAAAAATGAAAAGTGCAAAGGGCGTTTGATTTTCTGAGTTTTTTGTTTGTTGTAAGGCGTTACTTTGTATAAGAGTAATTGACTTTTCATTTGTATTGTATTTTGTATGTGAGGCTAATGTGTGTATAGTTTGACACTTTGTAAACCTTTTGTATTCTATCACATGATGTGGTAGTGTATTTTTTTCCTATCGTTTTTCATAAAATGTTAATAGAGCTAGTCTATGTTATATTTTACAAAATACTTTTATTACTGTTAATAATAATTTCTAATTATCTCAAAAACGTTTAATTTTCGTTTCATCAAATTATAAATTATAACATCATAAACAATCGTATTTGATGCAAAACAATATCTAAGGGAATTCTCACTTAATAACTCATTTTCATGAAGCGTGTGTTTGGTTCTTCGGTGAAAAAAAATTAATTTTGAATGAATTGATGGTGTAAAATTGATTTTGAATATAAGTGAGTTAAAGGTAAAGTAATTTATGTTTGGTGAAATTTTTACAAAAGTAAGTTGAACAATAAATCACGTTTGATTAAAAGCTACAAATCCTAGTTTCAAATAGAATCAATTCTGAAAAGCATAATCAATTCTGCTCGAGATCAACCAAATACGTCAAAATCAATTCTAGATGTCTCAAACTGAAATCAAACATAGATGTCATCCATTCAATTGCCACCAAAAGCTTTAGGTTAGTTATACAATCAAAACTCTTTTTCTCTTTTCTCATATTTCCTTTTTCTATGTAAATATTAAAAGATTGTAATAGTAAAGTTTAAAAATAAATATTCCAATAATTTCTACAGTATATCAATAGTTTTAGGTTTTACAATCAAAGACTCTCTTCCTCTTTTATAAGTTTATTTAAAGATAAAAGAGCAACCCACACCTAATTCATAAAGGCGAACATTGAAGCCAAATCATGTAACTTTGCATTGTTTTCACTTAGACAACTAAAAACAAATGCTTGAAAGATAAAATATCATGCCATATGCTTATGAAATTTAATTCACAAAATATAAAAAACAAGCTTAACAAGATTAAGAGTTAAGAAAGAAAGAGGAGAAAAGTGATGAAGTAGTTATACCTCAATCAAGAAAATCAAGGTAGTGAGTGGAAGATGAGGTTGCACACAGTGTCAAGAAAAGGCCCGCCGGAAAGGAGTAGGTGGCCCATCTTGGCCGTGAGAAAGGGACATCAGAGTGGTGAATTGCCGGAAGACTAGAGGATCAAAAGGGTAATAGAAGGGATATATTTTGGACTGAAATGTTCATAGGTTTTGTAGTGGTGATGAGTTTGAAGCAAGATCCATTTTCTATGTTGTTTCTCTATTTATGAGTTCTTTGTAAATATTAGTAGTACAGCTCACAAAGGATGGCTGCTTAAATAATCATCCAAACAAAAATATCTTAAATGCCAAAGAAAGCATGGCCGCTTAGATAATTCGATAATGTTTAGTTGTTGTTGATATATAATCGTTATTATAAAATTACTATTTATTATAAATATTTAAAAATAAAAATGTAGTAAATCATCAACATGATAAATTCAATTGTATCGTAACTATAAATATTCACAAATATCACTAATATTTATAAATATTTATAAATATTTTGTTGATATATTAAAATAAAAAATATATTTTGATGATAATGTCTCGTGAAAATAACGAATTTTAATGATAAAATTTACAAATATCAATATCATTGTTTTCTTAAAGTAAAATAATAAAGTGATAGTTTTAGTAATAAAATTAATCAGAATTACATTACAAATGGGTGCGTGTGTGTGGTTTAGCGGTGAATCGCTTGGATCTTGAGAGTGTGCTCCTCTCAAAGTCTTAGGTTCGAAATCCGCTAGATACAAATTGCTTATTAAAAAAAAAAAAAAGAATTACATTAGGAGCAATACGAGTGTAGTGATGAGAAAAAAATGTAATACGAGTGTTTAATTTTAGACGTGTTATATGTTATATACATATATCACGAGCAATATTTAAGATGAACATTAGGAGTTCTTTCTCCCCCTTTCACATTTACGGTGTCTTTGGATTGACGGTGAAGAGAATTGATTCTAATAGAATTAAATTTGCTAGAATTGATTTTAACAGAATTGAATTTAATAAAATTGAGTTTAACAAAATTGATTGGATTGACGGTGAAGAGATTTGATTCTAATAGAATTAAATTTGCTAGAATTGATTTTAACAGAATTGAATTTAATAAAATTGAGTTTAACAAAATTGATTTATGTTTGGATACATGTATGTAAAAGTGATTTGAACAATAAATTTCAAAGTAAAAATCACCTAGAATCAATTATGGAAGTAAAAGCTATTTTACTTTTGATAAAACAAACATTTCAAAATCATTTAGAATCAATTCTGCACTTCTAAAATTGATTCTAACTCTTCCAAAAGTCAATCAAAACAAGCTATTAATTTGTTCATATTTACAAACACAAACTAGATTAATGTTTTCGGGAAAAAAAGGAAAAGTTTAAAAGAAAAGAAAAAAGAAACTAGTAATGAAGCTGAAAATGTGAAAATACTCGTTGGGGTTTGTTTCTCCCTTTTGTATTGTGTTTAGTTTTTTCTTTTTCACTTTAATTTTTGGCATTCTGCAAAGTTGATGCAAAGCCAGTAATTTTTGTATACTCTCAGTTCAAATTGAACGATCTTGTTACAACCAATTTTGTCACAAATTCATTTAAGTTTGTCATTTTGACACTTTCCAATATCACTTTCTGTTTGATTCTCTGCATACTCCCTCTTTCTTGCAAATAATACAACTCACAAAAGCACGCTTCTTAGATCATCATCCAAACATCACTACTCTGCACTCTAGAGGCCTACACTACACCAAACTTGTCCCATTTGGCTTCCCACATTCAATTCTACATCCATGCCATTTCTCACTGCATTTATTATTACAAATTGCAATGGTAAATCACGTGATTCAGCGTTGCAATTTTCTAGTATAATAATGTACATCGGTGGTACCATTGTTGTTTACTTTAAATTTTGTTTTTTTAATCAAGGAATATAATATAAGGAGTACTAGGGATACTCAACCCCTCTTACAAAAATCGGAATAAACCGAAGAGACGCACGAAATTACAAAACAATTGCAATCTATCTTAAAAAATACAAAGGATCTTTGCAAAAATCATAAAAATTACAATTGCCGTAAGTAATTTCGTCGTGGAAGGACCATTTCCAAACCAACACTTTTATACTCCAAACAATGTCCGGGACACTCCAACTATCGTTCCCGAAAATGGCTTTGTTCCTCATTCTCCACAACCCCCAACACACCGCTATCCAAACCAAGCTCTCCGATCCCTTCTTTGTAACGCCCGGAAAACAAGTATATAGTTGATTTGGACGTTTGTGACGTTTATTAGAATTTTACCATTTTTGGAGTCGTTTCAGTCGGTATTAGTTCAGGATGGCGGACTAATATTTAATTGAAGGTTTTCATATTTTTGGTACTAGAAATATCATTAAGGTAATATTTTGCGTTTTGGGGCGTTTGAACGATATTTGAGCGTAGGGGCATTTTGGTCATTTCCGCGAGGAAGATGTTTTCTTTATAAAGAAAACAAAGATAGAAAGAAGAGAAAGAAAGGAAAGAAAGAAAGAGAAGAGAGAAAGAAAAAGAGGAAAAGAAGGAAAAAGTGTAGATTGGTGGATTCTCGACCGATTCGAGTTCCGATCGTTGCTATAGCAAGGTAAGGGGGTGAATCTAATTTATCTTGGATGTATGATTCTTATAGTTTTGTTCTTGTTCTTGTTCTTGTTCTTCTTGTTCCAATTTCCACAATTTTCTTATGTGATCTTTGTTTGATCTAAGTTTGTTTGAGAATGATTGTATGATGAATAAATGATATCCTTGTTGTGTTGTGGTGATTGATCATGTTTGTTTTCCTTTTCTATGGCTTGATTGAGTTTGTATAAAAAGTTAGGTTTTGGGATAGATTGGTGAATTAACCATGAAAAGTGTGATAATAGGTTGTTTCTATGGTTTGTATGTGTTGTATTGGTGTTGTAATGATGTTTTGGAGTGGTTTTGGTGGGTATAGGGGGCCTGAAACTGTTCTGGTTCGTTCTGGTTTTTTCTGGGTTTACGCAGGTCCGCTGAGCGGAGGTGGGTCCGCTGAGCGGAGGTCCTGTTGCAGAAAATCCTCTGCCAAGGTCCGCTGAGCGGAGCTGAAGCGGATGACAGTTTTTTCTGTTTTTCCAAAACTTTGAAACTTCGTAACTCTTGAACCGTAACTCCGATTTTGTCGCCGTTCGAAGCGTTGGAAAGCTAACGCAATGAACTATATTATTATCTAATTAAATGATTCATAGGATGAAGTATTCCATTATTTTTATTAGGATCAAGTGATGAGTTGTGTAGTGTGTTCAATTATCCAAACTTTGAAACCTTGTAACTTTTGATCCGTAGCTCCGTTTCGTACGCCGTTCGAAGTGTTAGGAAGCTAGTTGGATGTTTTATATGATAGCATAGGCTTGGTTAGCTTGTTATGAATTGGTTATGAGGGTTGTTGATGAAAACACATAATTGTTTATATGCGCGATATGATTGGTAAATAATCATAGTGCTTGGTGGTAATTGTTAATGATGTAGGATGTAGTAGTGGTTGGTTGATTTTCATAAATGGTTTTGTGAACTAGTGCATGTTAAATCATGATGATGTGTTGTGTGGATGTTATCGTATTGATATGAGGTATGTGATTAATTATCGATAACATGAGATCATGTTCATATGTGTTATGTATTAATGAATGTTCATTCTTAATATGTGACAATGTTTGGTTGTTTGTTATTAACATGATGTGTGGCCTTATGGCAAGTAATTGTTGTTATGAGAATGATGTATTATCATTGTTGAATTGTTGTTATTACAACTTGTTAATGATGTATTGATGGAGTTGTGGGCCAATGTCCAATATTAATTTGATGTGATGCAATTATGCGATCATTTATGCCGATGTGGCTAGTATGTTTTGACGATGAATGTGTGCTGTGTGTTTATTAATGCCTGTGTGGTAATTATGGTGTGATGTAATTGATAACGATGTTATTAATTGGTGATGTATCCTTTTGGATAGAATATAAACGATGTAACGTGAGTGTATGATCGTGTTATATTGTTGATGACGTTGTTGTCGTGTAATAGAGTCTTATATTTGCACAGCATAACATTTCAATACGTTAATGGCGGAATGCTGTTAACAGATGGCCTGCGGGCACGGTTACCAGTAGGGGCTTAATGCTCGGTAATGGAATGAGCCTTATTGGCAAGAGGTCATCAGTGGGAGCTGCGTGCTCGATGACGACAGCGTGCGCGCTTCCTGAGTGGAAAAAAGTCCCAGCATAATGCTCGGCAGGTGTTTTTGTCATAATGACAAGGAGGAGTTTTACTCCGGATTTGGTACCACATGCATATGCATAGTTGAGTCTCATTCATCATCGTCTGTCTTTATAGTTATGTTATCATTCATGTGTCACATTACTTATATATTGATTGTGGTTGAATGAGTTGATTACTTTGTTGTATGATTATTGATGATACTTGTTGGCATTACTATAATTGTCATGCTTTCATTATGAATTATATTCTCACCCTTCTGCTGATTTGATGCTTGAGTGGCATCCTGCAGATTAGCCGCTTTGGGAGTCTTTGGAAGAGGTAGTTCTCCAGTTGGTCTTGTCGGTCGCTCTGATATGTAACACTGGGTAGTCGGGAGTCTGTTGTTATTTATTTGTATATGACTCTTTTGAACATGTATATATGATAACGTGCCATTGTGTATTGTAAACACTTTATTTTGGAAAACTCCTCTTTGAGAGTGAGAACTATACGTATATATTTATGTTCATATCTTCCGTGTGTTATGTATCATTTTATTGGCAGGTGTGTATGCTTTTGGCATCGTTGATGTCCGTTTGTTTTCTAGGTGTTTGTGTGGTTACTTAGTGTAACATCCTAATTGTGTTGTATGAAATTTTAATACTCTGATATTTTCTTGCCTAAATGCTTTGGGTAGAATTGGGGTGTTACATTAGTGGTATCAGAGCAGGTCGGTCTGTCCGGCCAGTGTTGTCTAATATTGTTTAATTCCTCAGTACGTGATAAGTGTGTGGAGCACTGTCAGTACTTGTTGTGCCTCTAGCCGGTTGTGTGCAGGAGTGGTTTGCAGCTAAGTGGGGGAGAACATATGCTTCTCGGATATGTTCAGTTGCAAGATGTTAGTATGCTACTGAGGGCAGCAGTACTAGTGTTGTTGGAATTTGTTGTTTTCTGAAGTGAAGGCGACTTGGACTTAAGACTTCGGTTGTTAATCAAGTTGGAGTGTCACGGAGTAGATGTTGGTTAATTCTAAAGAATGGAATTTAGAGAGTTGTGATGCTCTAACGCTACTGATGGACTATGAAGTTGTTGTTTGAGTAGCCTTGTGTGAGTTGACGTTGTTAGAAAAGTTTTGGAACTCGAGTGAGAATTAGGAGTATGAAGAGTTGAGTAGGATCTCAGGTATTTTGTTTTGAGAAATTGTTAGAAGTGTTTTGGTACGTAGCTACTGGATGTCGGTGTTAGCTGGTTCAGATGATCTTGAGAGATTTGTGAATTATGGAATCATAGTGCTTCTGTGCTATGAGCAAAAGGTGGAAAAGAATATTATTAATGTTAGTACTGATAGTTTATACTCTATTATGATTGTCGGCTACCTATTGACAAATTGAGGACTTGATCACCCTTAATCTCTTGTTGATAGTAGACGGGATCGTATTGGACGTGATAGGCTTATCTGACTAGTTTGATAATATTGGAAGTGAATGAGTCGGTGCAAGGTGGTACGATGTTGTTTATGTTGTCGACGATTTTAGATGTCCTTGAGAAAGAGCAATTGTGGGAATTGCGAATAGTTGTGCATTTGTATAAGTGTTTCTTGAAGGTTTCATTGATTCATCGTCGAAAAGAGGAATTTCGTCTTGGAGTTCTATTTTTATGGATTTAGTCCCTAGAACTATTGTTGTGTCGAGGATTCCGTGTCGGATGCCATCTTTTGAGTTGAAAGAGTTGAGGAGTCGACTTAAGGATTTCCTAAGAAGAGGTTTGTTCATTCGAGTGTGTCGCCGTAGGGTGCACGTGTTTTGTTGGTTAAGATGGAAGGTTCTACGAGGCTTTGTGTCGATTTTAGACAATTGAGAAAAGTGACAATTAAGGAAAAGTATCCACTTTCGAGGATTGATATTTTGATGGATCGGGTTGGTTTGAGCTTGTTTGTTTTGCAAGTTTGATTTGAGGTATGGGTATCATCAGTGTGAAGATGAGCATGCTAAGTACTTGAGAATTGTTTTGTCCGTGTTGGGAAGAAGAAGTTGTTTGCATGGTGTTTCGAAAGGTATTGTTCAGATTGAGATCCGAGATTTATTTCCGAAAATTTTGAGAAGGTTCGCAAAGTACTTTGGATACGAAGTTGCGTTTGAGTTTGGCGTATCATCCTCAAACGGATGGTCAGACTGAGAGGACGGTTTGGTCACTTAAGGATCTATGAGGGCTTGTGTTGTGAAACAAGGATGTGTTTGGATTAGCTTTTTGCCTTTGATTGGATAATACAAAGACTTTTGTCTGGTGTGCAAGCTGACACAGCATATTAAGAGGTTGAGTATGTTAAGAGAGAACAATGAGTTTCTGGTGAATACTAGAAGGAGTTGGAAGTTGGTTATGTAATTGGTAAATCTGTTTGTTGTGGGAAATCAGAGTGCGCATCGGAAACGTGAAATGACGCGGTTCGTATGTGTATGAATTGTTAGAGTTCAAATTGTGGACAGTGGATGTGATAAGAATTATAAGACCACCAGATGTTTTGGTTACATGTTTGACTGCTATGTCTGGGCATGGTTGTTTGGATGTTGTGCGACCGGGTTGTTGTCTGTGTCTTGATTATTTCTTGTGTTTTGGTGTTAGTCGATGAGTGCATTGTATGGGCATTGCATCTCATTGTCGTTGTTGTGTTTTGGTTGTTTTGCTTTTAGCTAGAGTGGTTCGTTGTTTGGCGTTGATTGTGTCGTTGCTTTCGTGGCTTGATAGTTGGTTAGTCGGAGGCGATAGCGTATCCAAGTTTGTTTGTGTTTGGGATATTTCCGAGGACGGAAATCTTCTAAGTGGGGGAGAGTTGTAACGCCCGGAAAACAAGTATATAGTTGATTTGGACGTTTGTGACGTTTATTAGAATTTTACCATTTTTGGAGTCGTTTCAGTCGGTATTAGTTCAGGATGGCGGACTAATATTTAATTGAAGGTTTTCATATTTTTGGTACTAGAAATAT
Source organism: Vicia villosa (assembly GCF_029867415.1). Classification (NCBI taxonomy): domain Eukaryota; kingdom Viridiplantae; phylum Streptophyta; class Magnoliopsida; order Fabales; family Fabaceae; genus Vicia; species Vicia villosa. The sequence goes on from NC_081184.1 coordinate 48,885,341, forward strand.
CATTAAGGTAATATTTTGCGTTTTGGGGCGTTTGAACGATATTTGAGCGTAGGGGTATTTTGGTCATTTCCGCGAGGAAGATATTTTCTTTATAAAGAAAACAAAGATAGAAAGAAGAGAAAGAAAGGAAAGAAAGAAAGAGAAGAGAGAAAGAAAAAGAGGAAAAGAAGGAAAAAGTGTAGATTGGTGGATTCTCGACCGATTCGAGTTCCGATCGTTGCTATAGCAAGGTAAGGGGGTGAATCTAATTTATCTTGGATGTATGATTCTTATAGTTTTGTTCTTGTTCTTGTTCTTGTTCTTCTTGTTCCAATTTCCACAATTTTCTTATGTGATCTTTGTTTGATCTAAGTTTGTTTGAGAATGATTGTATGATGAATAAATGATATCCTTGTTGTGTTGTGGTGATTGATCATGTTTGTTTTCCTTTTCTATGGCTTGATTGAGTTTGTATAAAAAGTTAGGTTTTGGGATAGATTGGTGAATTAACCATGAAAAGTGTGATAATAGGTTGTTTCTATGGTTTGTATGTGTTGTATTGGTGTTGTAATGATGTTTTGGAGTGGTTTTGGTGGGTATAGGGGGCCTGAAACTGTTCTGGTTCGTTCTGGTTTTTTCTGGGTTTACGCAGGTCCGCTGAGCGGAGGTGGGTCCGCTGAGCGGAGGTCCTGTTGCAGAAAATCCTCTGCCAAGGTCCGCTGAGCGGAGCTGAAGCGGATGACAGTTTTTTCTGTTTTTCCAAAACTTTGAAACTTCGTAACTCTTGAACCGTAACTCCGATTTTGTCGCCGTTCGAAGCGTTGGAAAGCTAACGCAATGAACTATATTATTATCTAATTAAATGATTCATAGGATGAAGTATTCCATTATTTTTATTAGGATCAAGTGATGAGTTGTGTAGTGTGTTCAATTATCCAAACTTTGAAACCTTGTAACTTTTGATCCGTAGCTCCGTTTCGTACGCCGTTCGAAGTGTTAGGAAGCTAGTTGGATGTTTTATATGATAGCATAGGCTTGGTTAGCTTGTTATGAATTGGTTATGAGGGTTGTTGATGAAAACACATAATTGTTTATATGCGCGATATGATTGGTAAATAATCATAGTGCTTGGTGGTAATTGTTAATGATGTAGGATGTAGTAGTGGTTGGTTGATTTTCATAAATGGTTTTGTGAACTAGTGCATGTTAAATCATGATGATGTGTTGTGTGGATGTTATCGTATTGATATGAGGTATGTGATTAATTATCGATAACATGAGATCATGTTCATATGTGTTATGTATTAATGAATGTTCATTCTTAATATGTGACAATGTTTGGTTGTTTGTTATTAACATGATGTGTGGCCTTATGGCAAGTAATTGTTGTTATGAGAATGATGTATTATCATTGTTGAATTGTTGTTATTACAACTTGTTAATGATGTATTGATGGAGTTGTGGGCCAATGTCCAATATTAATTTGATGTGATGCAATTATGCGATCATTTATGCCGATGTGGCTAGTATGTTTTGACGATGAATGTGTGCTGTGTGTTTATTAATGCCTGTGTGGTAATTATGGTGTGATGTAATTGATAACGATGTTATTAATTGGTGATGTATCCTTTTGGATAGAATATAAACGATGTAACGTGAGTGTATGATCGTGTTATATTGTTGATGATGTTGTTGTCGTGTAATAGAGTCTTATATTTGCACAGCATAACATTTCAATACGTTAATGGCGGAATGCTGTTAACAGATGGCCTGCGGGCACGGTTACCAGTAGGGGCTTAATGCTCGGTAATGGAATGAGCCTTATTGGCAAGAGGTCATCAGTGGGAGCTGCGTGCTCGATGACGACAGCGTGCGCGCTTCCTGAGTGGAAAAAAGTCCCAGCATAATGCTCGGCAGGTGTTTTGTCATAATGACAAGGAGGAGTTTTACTCCGGATTTGGTACCACATGCATATGCATAGTTGAGTCTCATTCATCATCGTCTGTCTTTATAGTTATGTTATCATTCATGTGTCACATTACTTATATATTGATTGTGGTTGAATGAGTTGATTACTTTGTTGTATGATTATTGATGATACTTGTTGGCATTACTATAATTGTCATGCTTTCATTATGAATTATATTCTCACCCTTCTGCTGATTTGATGCTTGAGTGGCATCCTGCAGATTAGCCGCTTTGGGAGTCTTTGGAAGAGGTAGTTCTCCAGTTGGTCTTGTCGGTCGCTCTGATATGTAACACTGGGTAGTCGGGAGTCTGTTGTTATTTATTTGTATATGACTCTTTTGAACATGTATATATGATAACGTGCCATTGTGTATTGTAAACACTTTATTTTGGAAAACTCCTCTTTGAGAGTGAGAACTATACGTATATATTTATGTTCATATCTTCCGTGTGTTATGTATCATTTTATTGGCAGGTGTGTATGCTTTTGGCATCGTTGATGTCCGTTTGTTTTCTAGGTGTTTGTGTGGTTACTTAGTGTAACATCCTAATTGTGTTGTATGAAATTTTAATACTCTGATATTTTCTTGCCTAAATGCTTTGGGTAGAATTGGGGTGTTACATTCTTCACTTTCTTCCTCCTAAAACCTTCAAAGATTAAAAGAAAGTTCTCCCAAACTAACGGAAGCAAAACCAATTCCAAATCAAACCACTCCAAAATGGAACTCCACACTTTCCTAGCTACTTCACAAGAAAAGAAAAGGTGCGCTATACTTTCCTCACTATCTTTACAAAACACACAAAAAAGATCAGAGGGAGAAGAGATAATACCTCTAACAAAAAGAAGATTTTTTTATGGGAGTCTATCAATCAAAACCCTCCAAGCAAAAGCTTTAAATCTAAAATGAATTAAAGCTTTCCAAACCAACTTCAACGCCTTCTCTCTATCCGGAATAAAAATAGAACAAAGAATATTTATCGAAAGATAATCGTAACAAGACCTTACCGAAAAATTCCCATCTCCATTCGGAGTCCACCAAGTTTCATCCTCCCTCCCACGCTCCGGCGAGCTACCACCTAACAACGCCTTTAACTCTTGAAGCCGATTCCAAATGAGAGGAATATTAGAAGCGGAAACACCCAAATTACTCCACCTCCATCTACCCTCTTCCCACTCTCCCATACCTTCCACCAATTCATTCTTCAAAATCGAATGGATGAATAAATCCGGAAAAGCCGATTTCAAACTAAACTCCCCCAACCAATTAACGTGCCAAAAAAGAATTGAATTTCCTTTCCCGAGAATACATTTACATCTCTCAAGAAACTCACCCTCAATGTGCCTCTTTTCCAACATCAAGATGTCTTTTCACCAAAAAGAGGCTAACCTGCAAGAAAAGCCAGAAAAACCAAGCAAAATATTTATCCCACCGTATCTTGCCCTTAACATCTTTATCCATTGCGCATCTCCTCCTTTTGTAATCCTCCATCTCCACTTTAAAAGCAAAGAAACATTAAATTCTTCCACTAGTTTCAAACCGAGGCCACCTTTCTCCTTAGGAAGGCCAACCAAGCCCCACCTCGCCCAATGGATCTTCCTCCTATCCTTCACCCCTTTCCACAAAAAAGAATTTTGAATTCTAGAGATCTCTTTACAAACTTGAACTGGGGCCCTGTAAAAAGACATCAGAAAAATATGAAGACTACTCAAAACCGACTTCAATAAAGTGATCCTTCCTCCCAAGCTAAGAAATTTGCCACTCCACCCTTGAAGCCTCCTTTTCAACTTAGTAATCAAAGGCTGCCAAAAGGAAATACGCCTCGGATTGCCACCTATCGGGATACCAAGTTAAGAAAAATTATGATTCTCCGTATTACAAGCTAGGAAATTCGCTGCTGCCCCCACAAAATGCAAACTTGAATTTATGCCTATCAAACTACTCTTATGGAAGTTCACTCCAAGACCGGACACAAGATCGAAGGCTCTAAGAACCGCCTTCAAAGCCCATATATGTTGCCAACTCCCATCCCCCACCAATAAAGTGTCATCCGCATACTAGAGGAGCTCCACCTTACATTCTCCATTGATGTTTATCCCTCTGAAGTTCTCAACCAAACTAGCCCTTCTAACTAGGCCCGCCAAACCTTCCACCACCAAAACAAATAAAAAGGGTGACAAAGGATCACCTTGTCTAAGGCCTCTGAGCACATTAAACTCCTTTGTCAGGCTACCATTCACCAATACGGACATGTAACTTTTAAACACCAACGCTTCCATCCACTTCAACCATAAATCTCCGAAACCTAACCTCCTCAACATATATCTCAAACAATCCCAACTAACTCTATCATACGCTTTTTCGAAGTCAACTTTGAAAAGAATACACTTTATCTTTTTCTTAACCGCATAGTCCACTAGCTCATTTGCCACAACCACCCCGTCAAGGAGTTGCCTACCCGGAATGAACACCGTTTGACAATCCGAAACTATATCATTCAAAACGAGTTTCAACCTAGAAGCAAGCAACTTTGCCAAACACTTGTAAAGGCTACCAACCAAACAAATTGGACGGTAATCGTCAAGCCCCAAAGGATTATCTTTTTTCGGAATAAGGGTCAAAAAAGAAGAATTAATCGCTTTAGACAAGACCGCATACTTGTGGAAGTCGTTGAAGAATTTCACAAAATCTAATTTCAAGAACGACCAACACTTCCTAATGAAGAAGAAGTTGAAACCATCCGGCCCGGGACTTTTATTTCCTTCACAACTCTAAACCGCATTCTTAATCTCCTCCTCCAAAAAAAGAGCCTCCAAGCCTTCGGCCTTAGAAACTCCCAATTTCTCAAAAGAAATGCCTTCCAAAACCGGTCTATTATAATCAATCTCTTCGAATTTCTCGGAAAAGTGGCGCCTAACCTCCTCTTTAACCTCCTCTACCTCCTTGAGAACTCCCATCGCCGTTGGTAATGAACCAATGTAATTCCTCCTCCTTCTCTCCTTCATTACACAATGAAAATACCGGTTGTTGTCATCGCCTTTGTTATCCCATTTGAGCCTAGATTTCTGAAAAAGAAGGTTCTCTTTTATCCTCAAGTTAGTCCAAAACCGGCTAATAGCTTCACTCCTTCTTTTGACCGCTTCCTCCGAATTCTCCAAGTTGCAACTTTCCAAGAATTCATCCTCCTCATTAATTAACATAACTTCCTTTAAATCTTGATGGCAGTGGAATTATTATACATACTTTTAGTATGGAAAATAAACTATTAATGTGATTCAAAACTATTTCAATTGATTTGTTATTTTTATTATTTATTTATTTGTAAAGATCATATCCATCATTCATGATCTAACTTTAATTACAATTAAGAATTAATATAATCATGTAGATTTTATTGAATCAAATTGGGATAAAGTTCCGTATGATTTTTATTCACATTTACAAATTGAGATGAAGTAAAAGATATAGGAACTCCAACCATGTACCTTCTCAAGGTCCGGCGCAATTCCTTTTTTATTTTAGAATTTAGAAATGTATCTCTGTATGTACCACATTTTATTTTTTTTAGAGGTGTTTTCGAAGATGCATCTCGGAATTTACCAAATAAATTTATTTTTTTTCGAAAAATGTATTTTCGTAGATACATTTCCAATCACCTAATATTTGGTCTTATGATTTTTTAAAGATGCATTTCCAAAATAACTCAATATTTATTAAAAATATTAAAATCAAATTGTATCATATGTATTAATTATATAAATAATTAAATTAATCAAGATATATAATTAAATTTATATACCATTTTAATTTATTTTTTTAAAATTCAAATACAATGTTTATATTATTAATTGAACAATTAATTATTATAAATTCAAATATTTTGTTGGTGAATTTTTTCAAAAGTTTGAATTTATAGAAAATATATAATAAAAGAAATTATTTAATTTTTCATTTTTAGAAAATTTGAATTTTTTAGTTAGTCCTATCAGTGAATATTTCAAAAGTATATAAAATTAATTAAATATTTATTTCTACTTGCCATTTTCCTAACACGCCTTCTCTTAAGTATTTGTTCGTTGTTTGTGGTTAGTTTACCACTTCTAAGTCTCATGCAACAACGTAATATACTAACGGACAATGAAGAATTTTGTGACAGACAATACAAGATTAAAGAATTTGTAATTAAAGCACCGTCCCACTGGACGTGCCAATCTATTTAACGGAAAAATTGGTAAACAAGCGCTAGTCATCCAAAAACAAAAATCTTTGGTTACTCACATGATCGACTAGATTGGTCCTAGGTCATGTGATTTATATTTCAAACTTTGTTCTTGATAATGAAGAACACTCCGACTACGTTCATGTTCTTATTGAAATGTTTGTTTTGATCTACGTAACTCTTTAAAGTAATGTTGTAAACTTGTAAAGAAAGTAAAGTAAAGGCAATTGAAAGTAAATTGCAAGAATGTAAATTCTGGAAATGGTAAGTTATATAAAACTGTAAAAAAGATAAAATGGTGTTTACACATACATTCTCAGAAGACTTTTTTCTCATTACGTAGATACTTTGAGTTTTTTAGTGAGATTGTGTACATAAATGAACACCCCGAATCCTATCATTAAGACCTCTATATATACTAAATCGAAAATAATCGTTTCTAATGGTCCTTCATTCAGAGTATGCCACGTTTCGCTTGGCATGCCTTCCTTTCGTCCTAAAGCTCCACACGACTTCTGATGAAACAGATAAGGACGAAAGGAAGTTACATCTTCATTCAAACTTAACGCCCTGTCGAACGCTCCTCTTCGTCGAACCAACTACAAAACTCAGAAAATATTTCTAAGTTTATGTCCAACACTTTCCCCTATAAGAAGCGACTTCGACAGGCTTTTAGCAAACATGCCAATTTGTCGAAAACTCCTAATACCTATAAAAGATATTTCATTTCCTTTAGTAATAACATGGTGTCAAAAACTCCAGATAACAACACCCATAGTGTACTAGATTACTTTGCTTAAAGAGTTTTGTTATGTGATTTTTTTCGCTGCATAACTTTTGTTTAGTTCGGGAACTAGAAATGGATGCTCTATCTCTCGAAGGAATCAGAAATGAAGAGAGGTTGATAATTGTTAATTAATCGTGGAAGAGACTTCAATATCATTTACGACGATGCATGATAGACTTGCATGGTTAGCAATCTAACATCAAAGTTAGTCCATTATTCTAGAAGAGTAAAGTTAAATTGAAGATTAGAGATTGTGTACCTTCTCATAGCATATGAACTGTTTTTTATATGTTAGGTCGAGTAGAATGGGCTTGAGAAAGATTGGGCCTTAGTCACCTAGGCCTTTGGCCGGTTTAGAACACTTGCCACCAAGGATTTTTTGGGCATTGAAGGAGCCGGGATAAGCCTTAAGTGTCATTGATCGGCCTACATGTCGTAGTCCGTTACGAAGTAGAACTGAATCACTTGGGATTAGTTTTGAAAAGTAATGGGGAACAAGTGCATTTAATGCGGTTTCATCATTGAGATGCTTCATCACTCATTCCTGACACATGTGATGACATGACCAGCTAGGATGTGACGCGGTTCATAGAGTGCTTAAGTGCACATGAGTTTGGCGTGTAAATTTCCCTTAAATAAATGTTCTTCTTTAATCCGGGCCATTAATATGTGATAGGTTCACAATATAAATTTATCGGTTCGCCTCCTGGTCTTCATTTGGTTTATTTGGGGTTGTCTTTATACATAGTTAAATATCGTATACTATTCCTTTTCAGATTAATCCTCAATCTCGCGATTCTCCTTTCTTTTATCCAAGTATGTTGTCGAAGTTTAGTTATTGTGTTTTATTATAATTATTTGATTTGGTTGTGATGAGGCTAAGGGCACTAATGCAAGGGTAGACTATGAGTTTAAGGGATTAACTAATTATTAAGGTAGTGTTATAATAATAAAATAATAGTAATTGGATACTAATAATAGATAATATAAGTTATTATTGTTATTATTATTCATATTATTATTAGCATTATTAGGGATAAATAACTAATAATTAAAATAATAAAGAATTAGAGAATAAAGGGAGAAAGGAGAAAAGTTAGAGTTCATTCTACGTGAAAAGAGAAAGAGGAGTGCTAGAGCAAAGAAGAGAGAAGCAACTAATTTCACCATTGTCAAGGGATCAAAGCTTGAAATTAAGGTAAGGGGGAGAATGGGTTCTTTTAAGGTGATTGAACATGAGAGGGTAGTGAGGGTTCCTTCCCCTCTTAGGATTTTAGGTATTTTATATGAATTCTGAAATTGTATGTATGTTTGTGTGATTATTGGGTGAATTCCATTATTGTGTTATGTGGGTGTGATGAATTGTGGATAAATTGCAATTGTATGTTGTTCTTTTTAATATGATGGAACTGATGTTGTGTAAGTGAAAAGTATGATAAATTTGATGCATGAACTATTATGTAATTGTTGTGTGTTGATAGGAAAACACACCCGTAATTGGAATTGTATTTTAATATGATAAAATTGGGATTTTGGGACCAGTCGGGGCTGATTTTGTATTTGAAAAATATGCAAAAAAAGTACCTCTGGTACAATGGTAACCGATTACATGTTTTAAGGTAACCGGTTACCTCATTGAAAATTAGCGTTTTTGGGCTTTTTGGGGTCATGTAACCGATTACATGATTTAAAGTAAACCGATTATCACTAAATCTTTTTGAGTAAATTGGCTACTGGAATGCATGTAACCGGTTACCTGTTTTGATGTAACCTGTTACATCACTGTGTTGGGCAAATTTTTCTAAACTTAAAAAATCCATAACTTTTGACTCAGATGTCCGTTTGACGTGTCGTTGAACCTGTGGAAAGTTGATTTAACATACTTTCATCTAAAAATATGTTCATGTCAGAATTCCAACACTTTAACACATTTGTGGGTGTTACCGTTGTTAGAAGCCAAATTGTACATATATTTGTTCATAACTTTTGTGGTATTTTACAACTCTTTTCCTAAGTTTCTACTTAATTATGTACTATATTCATGTAAATAAATAAAATTGAGTTTGGATAGTAAATATTATATTTTTGACTCTTCCTTGAAACTTATAGGTGATTTTAGTTATGGCATCATTGGAATTCAAATGGTAGAAGAAAAAGGCTTGGAAGAGGTTGGGAATCAAAATCAAGAAGTGGAATTTCAGCAAGCTCACTAAGTCAGCCTCTAGCGCGCTTCCATAGGCTAAATCCAGTAACTTCCCAAGTTTCATAGCATGCTTAGCGGGCCAACCGCGCTAAGCAAAGTCAACTTGGTGGCAGATATTTTTGCTAGCTCGCTTAGCGCACCATGCTGGCTAAGCGAGATCACTTCTTGAGGCACTTATGGAAAGAAGCACTTGAGATATTTTGGGTGGTTTTATCCTTATCTTTTCTTACCAACTTTTCATAACACAAGTCTAGGGCAAGAGAAGAGAAGAAAAAAAAATCAAAGTTCACAAAAATTACTCAAGATTTTCCAAGCATCTTTCTTCATCTTCTTTGAGTTTTGATGCTAGTGAATCTTGTTTTGTTACTTACGGAGTAAAAATATAAGGAAATTGCATATGTAAAGGAGGAAGTTATACACTTGTCATGTTTTCAATAAAAAATAGTATAAACCACACCTAAAGAATTGTATGTAAGTTTTTTATTTAAAAAATAATGAATTTAATTAAATACGATATAATTTATTTATTTAATAAATAAATTAAAAAATAACTATTTAATAATTAAAAATATGAAATATATTGCAAAATTATTATTTTAATTTGAATTTATTTTATAAAATTAATTAAATAAATTAAATATTAATTTATAAAATAGAAAAAGTCTATAATTTTGCAAATTTATGATACAAAAATCTATTACATATGTTACATATGTTGCGCTATCACGCAATAAAAAACATTAAATTATTAATTTTTTTAAAAATATTGAATTCCATAGCTTCAATAAATAAGAAAGGAAAATTTAATTTGAATGTATTTTAATAATATTAAATAAATATTATATTACTTTAATGATATTAAATCAGAAAGGACAATAAAATACTCAATATATACTTGATCGTATGTCAAGTTGTCAACAGATATAAATCATTGTACCCGTAAAAAAAAATTAAATCATTCTAAATTTATTATTGTTAAATTTATTATATTTTAATATTAAAATGCTATACTAATTATTTACTATTACTATATTAATTATATTTTATTACAAAAATAATATACGCAGAACAAATTAAACTTATCTATTTTTTAATACTAATAATTTAACAAGTCTCTTAGAAGTGTTTGAACAATTTATCATTCTTTTATAAATAAATGATAAATTAACAATATAAAATAAATAAACTTATATTTTTTTGCGTTTAAATGTTTTTATCTCCGTTTAAATGTTTTCATTGCTGCAACTTTATTGCTATTGATTTTTTTTTTTGTGTAAGCAAGATATATTAAAAGGAGAACTAAGGGTTCTCAAAATCTATTACACAAGATCGAGTTAAAAAACTCGGCAAGAGATATTACAGACCAATTGAACCTACGAAAGAAAATAAACCGGATCTTTACAAAAATCGTAGAAGTTGCAATTGGGATGAGTAATCTCTCCACAAAAAGATCACCTCCAATTAATCATCGTCTTAATATTCCAAACCAAGTTGTGCACACTTCAATCATCCCTTCGAAAAATAATACCATTCCTAACTAACCATATGCTCCAAGAAAAGAACCAAATGCAACTAAGTCTACCCTCCTTCATCTTCATGCTTTTGCAATAAAAGTACCAAAGCATGAAACTCCCTTTAGGGTCCTCCTCCGTTACATCCAACATACCAATCCACTCCGCTATTTTCCTCCAAATTAACTTCACGATAGAACACTTGAAAAAGATGTGTTCTAACGATTCAAGAGCAATACCACAAAACACACAATTAGGCGAAGAAGATGTAAAAGAGATACCTCTCTTAACTAGAAGCTCCTTCGTAGGTAAACTATTGATCAAAATTCTCCAACCAAAAACTTTGATCTTGAACGGAGTATTCGTCCTCCATATTAGCGAAAAAGCTCTATCGTGCTTCTCAATCGGACCACAAGGAATAGAAAAACCTGCATAAAAATGATAACAAGATTTAACAGAATACATGTTATCATTCTCCGCATCCCACCTAACGACATCGATTCCTCTCGACTCCCTCAAGTCAGCAGCGCGAAGCACCCTGAACAGCCCATCAGTGCTGACAGAAACCGCCGCAGCAGCATTGCTAGGCCCACTGTCCAGCACAGTTTCAGCCTCCTGCAGCTGATTGCGAGCAGAGCCTAAGCTCGTTGGGACAGAACCATCCGAAACAGGAAAATACCGCCCCCTGCCCAGCTCAGAAACAACCCCCGAAACCTGACTGTGTGCAGCCCCAATAGGTAATCCACAATCCCCCCATTTCCATTGACCATCACTCCATCCCCCCATACAAGCCACCGAGACATTCTTAAGACGAGACAACATGAAAAGAGAAGGAAAAATATCCTTCAACGGTGAATCAAGAACCCACTTGGAATGCCAAAAAGAAGTATTGTAACCGTTTCCAACCCAAAAGGAGCAGTTATTCGCAATGGCGTCTTTAAATGAATTCTTCCCAAGAGACAAAATATCTTTCCACCATGTAGAGCAAGAGGAACCGACGGTAATACAATCTCCTCCCTTCGAACCTTGTAAACGAATGTCACCATATCTAGCACGGAGAAGGTTATGCCAAATAGAATCTAATCCATGAAGAATCCTCCACCTCCATTTGTTTAAAAGAGCAAAATTAAAACCATCCATCCTCTTAAAACCCACACCTCCTTTGTCGAACGGGAGACATAGTTTTTTCCATCTCATCCAATGAATCTTTCTATGAGTCTCCGAGACTCCCCACAAAAAATCACATTGAAGTTTGGTAATTTCTTTAACAATCCTCACCGGCATCACATAGATAAAGAACATAAGATGGATTTGATAAGAGTAATCCTCCCTGCAAAATTAAGGAACCTATTCTTCCAACTCGAGAGACGTTTCTTCATCTTATCCAATAACAGTTTCCAAGTCGAAATTCTCCTAGGATTAGCTCCAACAATTATGCCAAGAAAAGAAAAAACTTTGCCTTCCACCTTTACAAGATAAAAGAGAGGATTCCGCTTCCATCAAGTTATTGCCAATATTGATGCCGATCAATTTGCTTTTATGGTAATTAATGCCAAGACCGGAAACCAATTCAAACGCCTTCAACACAGTCTTAATAGCCCAAATTTGTTTCCAATTGCCCTCCCCTATCAATAAAGTGTCGTTCGCAAATTGAAGGATGTCCACCGAGCATTTACCGTTGATGATAAAGCCTTCATAATCCCCTAAAGACGTAGCTTTCTTCACAAGAGTCGTGAGACCTTCCGCCACAAGAACAAAAAGGAAAGGAGATAACAGATCTCCTTGCCTCAATCCTTTCTCAACCACAAACTCCTTAGTAGGACTCCCGTTAACTAGCACCGACATTTTACTTTGGAAAATCAAAAGCTCCATCCATCTCATCTATTTTGACCCAAACCCCATCTCCTTCAACAAGAATCTAAGAAAATCCCAATTCACTTTGTCGTAAGCCTTCTCAAAGTCGACCTTAAAAAGAAAGCAGCTTTTCTCTTCTTTATGAGCGTAATCAACAACTTCGTTAGCAATCAAAACTCCATCAAGAAGTTGCCTTCCCGGAACGAAAGCACTTTGATTAGGAGAAATAATAGAATCCAAGACACGCTTCAATCTTCCCACCAATAATTTGGATACCGCTTTGTACAAACAACCAATTAAGCAAATTGGTCTATAATCATCCAAACTAAGAGGGTTATGAGTTTTTGGAATTAACGACAAAAATGAAGAAGTGACCGCCTTAGAGAGAACCCCGCCGGAATGAAAACCCTTGAAAAAACGGTAGAAATTATATTTAAGAATATCCCAACATTTCCTTATGAACAAAAAAGAGAAACCATCCGGACCCGGGCATTTATCTCCCCCACATCCCCAAATGGCATCCTTGATCTCATTTTCCTCAAAAGGGGCTTCTAACGACAAGCAATCTTCCGTACTTAACCTTTTGAAAGTAAAACCTTCCAAACTAGGCCGAGACCTCTCCGCTTCCACAAATTTGCTAGAAAAGTGAGAGAATACCTCATCCTTAACCTCCATAACCGAATGTTTCAAGCCACTCGAAGAAATAATGGGACCGATGTGATTATACCTCCTCCTTTCCTTCATGAATTTGTGAAAAAATCTACTACTGGAATCCCCGCCGTTTAGCCATGCAAGTCTTGATTTTTGAATAATCATGTTTTCTTTGATTCTCAGGTTCAACCAAAAACGACCGCACACCTCTTTTCTAACTTTAACGATATCATCCCTCCCCTCGACAATCTCCTCCTCTAATAAAGAGTCCCACCTATTCAAGTCCGCCACCTCCTCCTCAATCTCCAAATCTATCTTCCCGAACACCTCTTCGTTCCACCATTTGAGTCTCCCTTTGAGGATACGAAACTTTTCTTTGAGAACAAAATCACTTCTCCCTTCGACAATCGCCTCTTTCCAAGTTTTTTCAACAAAGGGTAAGAAATATTTAAGATTGAACCATAAAATTTGATTGCACATTACTATTGAGATATTATATATTAATTATCTATTATTACTAAATTAATATATTTTATAATAAAAATAATGTAGAGAAAATTAAATAAGTCAATATCTTTTTTTTTTGCTTTTTTTCCCTTGGTTCTTAGGGAAATGATGGGGCCCTAATAATCATGAACGTATCGAGAGGTCATGGAACTAGCAACTTAAGTGGTTTTGGAGATTAACAAGTAAGTCCTCTTTCCACGTTTCTAATTTAATTTATTTTAAATCATAGGCTTATATAATTATTGAAACAAATTTTATATTATCAATCCATCAAACCCATACCTTCTATAGTATAAACTCGAATACAATTGGATTAGAACAATAGGTATTTGGATATACTATGATGTAATAAATCTTTATTGACACATTCTTTAGTTGCATAATTATATATTCTTTGAATAACAGATTTTCATACCAGTGGAGATGGTTCTTGGTGATGGCTTATACGACTTTATGAAAGTTTCTAGCGCCATACTCTTATATGTTTGTACAACTAGTGGAAAGAAAGAGATAAAAGAGTACAATCCAATGAATCAAATGCTCATCTCGCTCAAGTAGGTTACATCAACAATAAGCTAAAAATTGAAATGTTCTTCAAGGATCAAATCTCCTCCTGGTTTGGAATCTTTGACTATGTCATCATTTCATTCATCTCAATCATCATTATCTCCACATTTTTATCAGTTGAAGTGGTATTACATAGCTGGATTTCACATCATTGCACCAACAATAGTATTTTGCAATGAATATAGATATAGAATGACTGATTATTCTTATGCATCTACCTATGGAAAATTGGTCGTCTTGGTTATTAGCGTTTGGGTAGATTCTTACTCACCATAGGTTTAGCAGCATGTGGTGTCGTTATGGGTATTGTATCCACAGCTTCAGACATGATACAAGACTTCAAAACAGGTTGTGTGACACTAGCTTCCCCAAAATCCTTGTTTCTGAGCCAAGCTATTGGAACCTTGTCTTATATCGCCATGCACTTTCTTTCTTTTCTACGTCTCATTTCCTTCTAAACAATTCAACATATCCAACCCCTTACAGTCAAGTTTACCGAAACATGGCCATATTAAGTGTCGACGTAGTAACGACTCCTATTAACCATAAATTAGACATTAGCATTAAATTATATATAAACATAAAAATAAAATTGTAAAGGTGTACTTTTAACTTTACCACTATAATCCAAGAGTTTCTATAAGTTGTTTTTGAAAATTGCTTTGTTTTTAAAAATATCATAATATAGTTATAGTATTAAAATCAAGAGTTAATACACAACAAAACATCCAACTTAAATAATTTTATTTTATTTTTCTTTTCTCTTTAGCGAGAATGTATGCCATTGTTGTTGTTCTCTATGTTTAGTTTTAAAAATTCATATATTAAAATATAAAAAATTAGAAGCAGATAAGAAAATGGAGAAAAATGTTGAAGAATTTTACCTTAATCAAGAAAATCACAGCCGCAGGTAAAATAATTATCATCATCCTCAAAGCTAAATGCTCATTTGTTGTTACCTAAGTTAGCAGCAGAAAATATTAATATCAAATATATGCTATTAACTAAATTAATCTATCATTACTCATCATTTTACATATTTGTTGATAATGGAATGCAACATGGTAGGAGTAATATTTATTTACCGTACTGTAACCTTGTTTCTCTACTGGTCTTGGAGATACCATCTCCATTGACGAGAGAGGGTGTTGAAAAATCATCTGTTGTGAAGTAATTTTCTTTCCTTGTGTTGCTATATGTAATGCAAATTATTTGGAGGAGCATTGAAATAAGACTACTTTGATACTCTGCTGTCCATTTAATAATGCAGGTAGGGTAGGTAGGGGCAAGTAGATATTAGTTGAGAAATCATTTACTCCTTTCTTGTTCCATTTATATGTACTTTAAAATAAAATGTCATGAATAAATAAAATTTGGGAGAAAAGTATTTCCCTATTCTCGCACCTATTTCAACATTTTATACTTATTACAAAAACAAATAAATAAAACCGAAAAGTAATATTACTTTTACAATATTGCTTTTACAAAGTAATATTGCTTTAAACTTTAAATTAAAAATATTTATTTTATTGTATTATAATTATAAGTTACTTTAGTAGAATAATTTGCTCTATATTATAAACTTTTTATAATATCACAATAATGTTTTTCCATCATACTTTAATATTTTTACGCCGCCCATTTTAAATTACAAATAGTTTTCGATATTTCAAATAAGTTAAACAACATAATTAATTTATAAAATATTTATATGACTTGATATACAGTTCTTAATTAATTTTATAAAAAATATTTTAAAAAATATAATTATTAAATAGTAAATAATATAATAGGACATATATAATGAAATAGTAAAATAACTATATTTTGAAGTTTCTTACAAAATAATAATTTGGAATTGAGGCACTACTTTATTTCTTTCAATTTTATTGGTTGAACTTTTTCTATTGATTCATGTTTCTATACCATTATCCAATAATATGGTTATTTTACATAACTTATAATTTTTTTAAATAAAATTAATTATATTTTGAGTTAAAGATAATCCACTGACACTCTAAAATAATTTTACACTGTTATCCAATAGAGAGTCATTGATCTGTCAGGTCATTAAAAATTTTTTTGAATAAAAAATATTTTAATTGAATATATAATGATAATTGGTTGACAGTGTAAAAATATTTTACAGTGCAAGACCCATTTTTTTTATATTTTATAATTTAAACAAAATTATTAAAGATTTCTATAACTTATGACCATGAGATTATTAACTAGACGAACAATAAAAAAATAGTAATAAATATTATTAAGATACTTTTATAAATTAGTAACCTCTAATAGGATTTAAAGCATAGTATCAAAAATTAAAATAACGTATAATCCAAATATAATATTTAATCATGATTAAGGGGAACAATAATGTTCAGATTTAATGAAGATCTGAAGAAAAAGAATATACATAACCATTATGAGAGAATATTTGAAATAGATACTAGCACAAATAATTACTCTTTAAAATAAATGAAAATGAGTGTGTGTGTATATATACCTTAATTTTCACACTGCCTCGTATTCACACAATATGTATCTTTATGTCTTAATTTATATTAATATCAACTAATTATCTAAGAGCATTGAAAGTCACTAGACACTCTAAAACGCTCTTACGTGTTTCACAATTTTAGTCATGCAAATACTCAATTTTATAATTAACATATTAATGCCAACTTATACTCACAAAGCACACCAATTAATCAACCGTTCAACATTAATTAAAAAACCAGGTTCTTTGTTCAAAATCCAAACCATATCTTTATCCTTTTTTTATTTTTAATCAAGATATATTAAAAAAAAACCAAAAGTTCTTGAGCAAAATTACAAAAGGGCGAGACAAAACTCGAACCGAAGAAAAATTATACTCGAAATACAACCTAAGAAAGATATAATAAAAGAGATTTGTTAAACTCATAAAAGTTAATTATAATTTGTACGAGTAATTTTCCTTAGGTACAACCACTGCCAAATAAGCGCATTAATGCTCCAAACGGTATCGAAAACATTCCAAGAATCATTCCGGAAGATGATCTCGTTTCTAAGTTTCCAAATAGACCAACAAGTAGCCAACCAAATAGTCCATTCTCTACCGGATTTCACCTTTTTGAATTTACAAAATCTAAACCATCTCAATTTTTAACCAAGAAACGTTGTCCGCTTCCGCCAACCAAACAACACCATCACTGCACGAAACCGCGGGCTGCAAGTGACGCAGAAGCAGCTTCAGACGCTGCACTTATAAGAATGTTATAGAAGATCATTTCATGTCTTATAATTTACATTTGTATGCTCTTTAGTTTATTTAATGTGTAATGCTACTAAGATACCATTTAAGTATACTCTACAAAGAACTCATAACTTAATTGTAAGTTTACTAGAGCGTGAAACATTTAGTTTTTTAACATTGCATATGTGCTTTATTGCACAGGTTTTAATTTTGCAAAACAAATTGTTGGTTATGCTTTTTTAATTATGAAGAGTAAGTCACTTTTTAAATAAATTAGTTATAAATATATCATTGTAAATTGAACTAGGTTAACTTTATCTTGAATTTTAAAAACTTTTAGTAAATTGATATTAATTTTTCTTTATCTTTAAAAACAGATACATGATTCTCCCTATCAAATCCAGCGCCAATCACCACTTGACTAACTAACTATTGGTAAATGTAAGATCAAGTTGGTTACCCTTTCATTGGTAAAAATTTATTGTAACTTTAATTTATGAACTTGAAATAACAGTTTTATGTATCCTTCTTAGTTACAGTGGGAAGTTGTCCATGGATCAACAAACATGCAACACAAGTATAATAACTATACAAGTTGTGTGCTTTTATTGTCGTTAACTTATGCCACTAGTCCGCAAATATTTAATCAAAAGTGCAGAGAATTTTGTTTCTTCTTTTAACGTTTTCTTCCATAAAAATAAAATGTTTATGCATGATTTTGTTTTATTATTCACTTTGCTTCTATTCACACTCCATGTGGTTAGCTACACATGTTTTTTCATTTGTTACTTTTTGTCTTTTATCGAGGCATAAATTCATAAAAAATTTCGTCCAATGATTTATACCAAATACTGAATGATTTATACCAAACAGTGAACATATAGCCCATATAGGCTTAATTGCAGTTTTGGTTCCCCTATTATTCTTTTTTTTGAGTTTTGGTCCCCCTATTTTAAAATCCGGAATTTTAGTCCTATATTTTAGTTTTTTGAGGATTTTGGTCCCCTTGCAAATTCGAAAGCAATTTTAAATGAAATGATGCTCACATTAATGACGTGTCAATGTCAATTCAGTAGTGATATGTTCAAAAAAAAACTATTTTTATTTAAGATTTATGTTAAACATGTCATCAATGTGAGGTTTATTTCATTAAAAATTGCCTTCGGATTTGCAGGGGGACCAAAATCCTCTAAAAACAAAAATAAAGGGACTAAAATTTCGGATTTTAAAATAGGGGGACCAAAACTAAAAAAAAAGAATAATAGGGGGACCAAAACTGCAATTAAGCCGAACATATATTCAATGTTGGCAAGACTAATTGTGTATGAGTCAAAATACAATTTAACTATTTGCATGTTTGGATTGACTTCTACAAGCTCCAAAAGCACTTTTAGTCTATTTCAATTTAATTTTTTTTTTTTGATAATTTTTTAAAATCAATTCCTCTCCTCCAAAAGCAATTCCAGTAGAAGTTACGGGTGTATATGGATTGGTGGTGAACAAATTGATTCTAGCAGAATTGAGTTTGGTAGAATTGATTTTATCATAAGTGAGTTTAGCAGAATTGATTTATGTTTAGATACATTTATGTAAAAATGAGTTGAACAATAAAACACATGACGTGTTTGGATTGACGGTGAACAGAATTGATTCTGCTAGAATTGAGTTTGGTATAATTGATTTTAATAGAATTGAGTTTAGCAGAATTGATTTAAATTTGGATACATTTATGAAAATGTGAGTTGAATAATAAGTTTCAGTGTAAAAATTACCCAAAATCAATTCTGGAGATAGAAGCTACAAATTCTAGCTTCAAATAGAATCAATTATAGAGGCAGAATCAATTCTACTTTTGATAAAACAAACACCTCAAAATCACCCAGAATCAATTCTACATCTAGGATTGATTCTAGGTCTTCCAAAAGCCAATCCAAACATGCTAACAGTGTAAAAATGATCCAGAATCAATTCTAGAGACAGAAGCTACAAACTCTAATTTCAAGTAGAATCAATTCTAGAGACAAAATCAATTCTACTTTTGTCTAATCAAACATCTTAAAATCATCGAGAATCAATTCTGCTCCTCTAAAAATTGCTTTTGGCCATTCCAAAAGTCAAACCAAACATATACTACAATTCCTAGCTTTTTGAGTTTAGTAGAATCAATTTTACATTTATTATATATTATTTATTACAGCTCTTTTAAATTTTCCTATTTTATCCTCTTTAATTTTCATCAATTACTTATTTTCTTTTTGATTTGTACTAGAATTTATTATCATTTTGGTAATTTTACAATTCAAAATCAATTTTGTTAAAACTATCCAAACAACATTAATTGATAACAATCACTTCTATATCATTGTATCCCAGCATAAATCAATTATTTTAAACTCAATTATATTAAATATCAATTCTATCAAACTCAATTCTGGCCACCGCCAATCCAAACACACCCATTTGTGGTTTGGGAAATTCTCTAAAACCAAATATGAATAATCTATTTCAAATTTGAATCTATCGCATGATGACATACATGGCGAGGTAGTCTAACTCTCTTAAGCCATAAATACATTATTTTTTCTTCAATGTCTTTACAAAAATCAATATGATGCATTATTGACCCAATGTGAATTGCTATCACCATATAATTGAACAATGGTTATGCATTTTTATATACTCTCAAAATATTGAAAATTATTGATTTTATGAAAGACTCTACTTTCTATTGTTCCATTGCCATATCAAGAAGTAAGCATTTACCTAAACCAAACCACAAATCTTAAATTTTCCAAAAAAATATATCGGAACTACGTCATCCATAATAATTCTTTAATATTTTTGAGTTTTCTTATAGTCAGAAGACATGACTCAACCAATAAACTATAAAATATTAAAAATTATTAGTTTTAAAAAATCATGTACTTTTAACTGTCCTAATAACCCACAAAAAAATAAGTGTTTATCAAAACCAAACCACAAATCTTCAATGTTCCTGAAATATATAAGACAAAAAAAGATAATGATTAGTAACTTTAAATTAAAAACTAATATGCTCTACCGTATAACAATACAATTATAAATAATGTTATTTTAACTTTGATTTCTATCATAAAAATTTATATTTTCACATTTAGTATAATTGTTATACCATCAAAAAGAAGCAAAAATAATAAGAAGACCACGCACCTTAGCAATTTTTCAAGAAGTTCATCAAAGTATTTAACTTATCTCTTCAAATTTTATAATACTTATTTCCCATGGGCATACCCACCCTTTCGTAGCTAAAAGAAGACATGTCTGAACCAATAAATTATAAAATATTAAAACTTACACTATAGAAATAGAGAAATTAATAGAAATAAATTTACAAGGAAGTCTCTTGAGCATTGGGTGCAATTAGTGTTTGGGTCATAAACCATAACAGCAACACATAAGAAGTATGAAAATTTTAAAATGTTGACTGGTGACATACATATGTGACAAGTTAATTATTGACATGACATTGTTTTAGTGATTTTTTATTTAATTTTCATTTCATTAAAATATAATTTAATTTACATCACAAGGAAACACCAAAACACTATCTAAGTGAATTATTCCTTAATAACTCAATTTTATGTCATCAGTTCAATTGCCACATAAATATATCACTTGTCATATCCTAAAAAATCAACCTCAAATACACATGTAAGGAAAATGTTAAGGCATTTTGAATATTGAGAGAACAAAATCATGAATTTAAAAATTGTGGGCAAGAATTGAGAGTAAAGAAAATTTGGGGAAGAAAATAACGTTTAATCTTAACATTTTATATTTTGCTAAAGTTTCTGATTATGATATATTAGATTGTTCAAATATGAATTATTTTTTGTTATTGAAAGTTGATAAATTTAAAATTTGGATTTTATATGTTTTGAATGTTAGATTAGTTAAATAAAACTTAGCTTTTAATATTTATGACTCTAATTAAAAGTCTTTAGGTAACTATTTAAATTCACCATAAATTATACATTAGCATTACATTATGTATAAACAAAAAAACAAAATTATAAAGGTGTCTTTTAACTTTACCACTATAATCCAAGGGTCTCTATATTTTTCCTTTGTTTTTGAAAATTGCTTTGTTTATTAAAATATCATAATGTAGTTTTACTATTAAAATCAAGAGTGAATACACAACAATAATTTTATTTTATTTTTCTTTTCTCTTTAGTGAGAATGTATTTCATTGTTGTTGTTCCATTCCAATATCTATCCTATTTTAGCCTTAAAAGATTATATATTAGAATATAAAAAATAAAAAATTAGAAGCAGATAAGAAAATGGAGAAAAATGTTGAAGGATTTTACCTTAATCAAGAAAATCACAGCCGCAGGTAAAATAATTATCATCATCCTCAAAGCTAAATGCTCATTTGTTGTTACCTAAGTAAGCAGAAGAAAACATTAATGATCATTTTACATATTTGTTGATAATGGAATGCAACATGGTAGGAGTAATATTTATTTACCGTATGTTGTTCGCATTTGGAACCTTGTGTCTCTTCCAATCTTGCAGACACCATCTCCATTAATTGGAGTGGGTGTTGAAAATTCTTTTGTTGGGTAAAGTGATTTTCTTTCCTTGTGTTGCTATCTGTAATGCAAATTGGGATGAGCATTGAAATAAGACTATTTCATACTCTGCTGTCCATTTAAGAATGCTGTTACGCTTTGTATAGAAAAGGGCAAGTAGGGGGCAGGTAAGGGGTAGGTAGGGGCAGCTACATATTAGTTGAGAAATCAATTACTCCTTTCATGTTACATTTAAATGTACTTGTAAAGAGTTGTAAAAGTAATATATAAGCTTCTTTAAAATAAAATGTCATGAGGTGGAAAATATCAGTCCTAGAAAATTTAGAAAAAAATTATTTCTCTATTCTCAAATAGACTAGGCCGGCCTGCCGGACCCGAAAAATTATAGCGCTTGGACCTTAAAATTAGAGTCTATATTTTTCAAGGTTTTTTTAACCCAACTCTAAAAAACCCGCTACCCATTAGGGGTAGCCCATATGAGTCGTAGGTAGCTCATTAGACCTGCATAATTATAAAATTTAAAAAATATATATTAATATTTACTTGTTTACTCCAAAATATCAAATTGATTTTTCTCTTCCTCACTAAATTTTATCTCTATTCTATTCGATATTTCACTTTTAAATATAATATATAAATATAATCAACATTCTTAAATTGTATTATATTAGTTTTTCCGTTATTTTAAATATTCAATTATGATTTTATACAATTTGAACATATTATGTATTTAAAAACACATTATAGTATTTATAAAAGATAACATAGTATTAAAAATGAATTATTTTTAAAATACTATAATTTTTAATTTTAGTTATAATACATATTATGGAGTTTTTATTTTGATTTTTTTAATTAAGAAACCCCGTTTAGGATCGAATAGCTCGAAGCCCATCTAAGGCCGAGTTCGGGTAGTAATTCTCGGGCTCATATTAATCAGAGCCTTTTTAGCCCAGCTTTAAAAAGCCCAGGACCCGTCAGGACCCGCCCGTTTAGGACCGGTAGCCCATTTTGACAGCTGTACTCACACATATTTAAACATTTTATACTTACTACAAAAATGAATAAATAAAACTAAAAAATAATATCACAAAAATGTTACTTTATTGGAATAATTTGCTTCAAATTATAAACTTTTATAATGTCACAAAAATGTTTTTCCATCATACTTTAATATTTTTACTCCGTCCATTTTAAATTATAAATAGTTTTAGATATTTCTAATAAATTAAACAACATAATTAATTTTATATAAAAAATTATATGACTTGATAAACAGTTCTTAATTTATTTTATAAAAAAACATTTAAAGGATATAAATAATATAATAGGATATATATATATATATATATATATATATATATATATATATATATATATATATATATAATGAAATGGTAAAATAATTATATTTTGAAATTTTTTATAAAATAATAATTTGGAATTGAAGTACTACTTTATTTCTTTCAATTTTATTGATTGAACTTTCTATTGATTCATCTTTCTATACAATTATCAAATAATATGGTTATTTTACATAACTAGTAAGTGACCCGAGCTCCCGCACGGTTAATTGAATTATAATATTGTGTAAATAACTAAAAAAAATAGTCATTTAGAATCTTCAAATGATAATCATGAAATAAAAAAATAACAACAAAATATTTGTTAATATGATAACACATGAATGCAAAATTTAAAATGATTTACTTTATTTAAAATGAACAGTAATCATATAGATTTAATTAAATTAAATAATCATAGTAATCATATAGATTTAATTAAATTAAATAATCATACAAAAAGAAGAAAAATATAATTGTGAGATGGAGAAAAAAATTAATATTTAAATATAAAGATTTGGTCTCTTAAATTAAAATAATGATTAATTAAACTAAAATAAATATTGTCTTGTTAGTGACCCGTGAGATAAATACATTTTTAATGTTATTAAAATTAAAAAAATACATTGCATTATCATGCAATTGATATAGTATAAAATTATTTAAATACAAATAAATTTGAAATGAATTACTTAATTATTAAATAATAAATACAAATGTAAAATTTTGGATATATATATATATATATATATATATATATATATATATATATATATATATATATATATATATATATATATATATATATATATATATATATATATATATATATATAAAATTTGAAATGGTTAATTTATTTGTAAAATTTTAGATATTATTTTTTATTTATTGCAAACAATATGTGGCTGCAGTATTCCCGTTTATCTCTTTATTTTACAAAAATATCATTTTTCGAATAAATACAACTTAGATTAAAAAAATACACTTACCCTCCAAGATATAATGTTTCAGCAAAGATGAAAGTGTCCATAATGGCTACAATGATCATCATCAAAGGACTGAAAGCAGTGACAAAAAATTGAAACAACTTTGAATCATATATTTGTCTTGAATCATATATATAGAAAGGTTAATTGTACTGAGTATAATATTAGAAAATGTGTAAGAAAATAGAGAGTTAAAATATCCCGCTTGCCGCAGTTTTTGTATAACTTTTGCCGCAGTTTGTTCTTTTCAACTGTTGCTGCAGTTTCTGTATAACTTCCCTCTTGCTGAAAATATCCGAACCATATTCTGATACGCAAGGTGAATCTGAGTAGTTTGAAAGATGGAATGACTTTGAAGGAAATTCAAGACGATCAAGCGAGCAAGCCCAGACAACAGTATTCCAACTGTGACACCGACAATATGGCTTCAAAGGCCACTATACTTCCAAGAGATTGTAGTTTATATAAATTGTTTAAATTGAGATAGAATGAAATAAATTGTTAAGAGATCAAATACAATAATATCGGGTCCCGTTAAGGCCATGCAAAATGATATAATAACAGAAAGCCAAACTGCATATATAGGAACATCCTGCTTGTTAACTTTATGCCACAAAGATGAAAATGGCATTGCACCGTCTCTTGAGAAAGCATAAGCCATTATGTACAATTTCATACCACAGAAAAAGGTAAGGGATGTCACTTGAATTGAAAACTGAATGTTTAAGTTGGTTTCATACAATTTCATGAAATAATAGTGTTGAGGGTCCATTTTTTTTAATAAGCAACTGCTTTTAATAAGGAGTATGATGGATACTCCAACCGACAACAACAAAGCGGAAAATTCCTACTTCTCAAAACAATTGAGAGGAAGGATATTCCATATGTGAAAATTACAATTATCCGAAAGAACATAGAAAGATTGAAGCCAAGTCCAAGATAAATAAACTACTCCCGTCATGCACTCGGTGAAGGTATACGCCTCATTTCTGAAAATGATCGCGTTTCGACTAATCCAAATGCACCATATCGTAGCAAGCCAAATGATCACTACTATAGTCCTCTTAGATTTAATCTTCACCTTATGAGAAAACCCAAAAAATCCCACAAACTCCTCCAATGATAAACCATCTAACGGACCAATCCTGTTAAACACTTTACACCATATTTTAGCGACAACAATGCAGCCCCCTAAAAGATGCGGTAAATTCTCGTTCTCCGAAAGACAAAACACACACCGTTGATCTCCCCCTTCCAACGCAATTCCCCATTTTAATAATTGATCCTTCGTTGCTATTCTATTGTGAAAAATTCTCCACCCGAAAAAAAGAATTTTTGGAGGTACTTTTACTTTCCATAGTAGATCAACATTAATAACAATAGATGGGTGAATCAGCGGACCTGTAAGCTTTGCTATAAAAATGTTATAGCATGATTTGACCGTGAAAATACCTTCGGGATTGCCTCTCCAACAATAGTTGTCTGTCTCTCCTTCATAGGGCTGAAATTCACTTAACGGGTCGCATAATTCTAGCCGCTGGTGGGCTAAATCGCTGCTGTTATGGAACAGTACAGCAGCAGAATTCCAACGCCATCTTCCTTCTGTGATCTGTCCAGCATCCGCGACTGAAACTGCATCATCCCGAACGTTTGCATACAGCTCCGGAAAGACAAGATGCAACGGCTGGTTGCCGACCCAGGTGCAATACCAGAATGGCAACGTCTTACCATTTCCAGCCTTGCATAAAAATTCACCTGCAAAATTATGGTGCAAGAGAGAAATATAATTATCACAAATAAGAATGTATCTCCACTAAATTGAGTATCGATTGTGGACTACCGAGATATCTCTGATGAGGAATTTCAACTTAATGTTGCCATATCTTGCAACAAGAATCCTACGCCATACGACTTCATTATCCACTAAAATCATCCACTTACATTTAGATAGCAAATCCAAATTCATAACCTCAACGTTCTTTACGCCCAACCCGCCTTCTTCCCGAGGTTTGCAAACATTGTCCCAACACATCCAATGTATCGGTCTCTTTGTGTTGAGGGTCCATGATAATATAGAAAATTTGGAAGATATGTTAGTTTCTAAAATAAAAAGGAGATTTGACCAGTGAATATGATTACTGATGATTAAAGAATCAAATTTAATTCTCTTACTAGAACAATGAAATTGAATGAAATTGGACCTTCTTGCATTCCTATTCCAACAAAGAGCCGAGGCTGCAAAGTTGTTGAAAAAGAATAAAATAACAATGATAAGATACTGAATAAATAAAGAACCTTTGTCAGCAACAAAAGTGCAATGTTAAAAACATACTTAGTTTGCAATAGCATTGAAGTTTTAGTAGATCAGGTGCATTAGTGAAGGATGTAAATCCATTTGCAAATGAAAGAATCTAGAAACATTAATTAGTCTAGAACTGTAACATCAACACCATCATTTCCAATCTACTGAAACTCAACAATACCACTCTAATTGAAAATAAAAAGCCTCAAAAGGCATTCACCCACTCTCCTCAACCGTATTCCTAATATATTAGAAAAGGCATTCACCCATCACACACTTCTCTCTTTTCCACCTCATCATTCCTTCTAGACTACCTCTCATACACCCTCCAAATCTTGGTCCTGTTTTCTGAATTGCCTTCTCATCCAACAATAGTCTCGTACTAGTCTCATAGTCTCTATCAAAAATTATAGTCTACAACATCTTAGTATAAAAAATTATAGTCTAAAACATCTTAGTACTACAAAGGAAAATATTCTAACAGTTATAGACAATTGAGTAAGCCACTTACGTGTGTTGACGGAGGAAATAGCGGACATAGTCAGAGACAACCAGAGAATATGCAGCTTGGAAAAAAGAAATAGTTTACTTAATTATTGTTAAAAGTTAAAGTAATTCACTCAATAAATAAATACTACAGATTGAGGTTTGGAGCTCTCGCAGTGGAGTTTCTCAAGCTACAATTTTGAACCTTGATGATTTAGATGTTCAGTATGAAGAGAATAATGTTATTGTTTTGCATCTATTAGCAAAATAAATCTCGAGATAACCGTATTTATCATGGCAAGAACAACCAAAAAAGAATTACAATTACATAACAAAAAGCTAAAAGCTCAACTCTCTGCCATTTTTTTAGTTAACAAAACAGATAATTCCCTTTTGCTGAAAATAATATGAACTAAATAAATTGTGGAAACTTAAAAGCCAATGCATAATTCCACCGAATACTGCAGGTAAAGATTCAAAATAACAGAAACATGAAATCAAATTTAAGATAGTAGTAATAGCCACATAACAAATGAATGGTGCGAGATAGAGAAAGAAAAATACTGATCCATATCGAAAAACGTAAACATTATCAGTAAGTTGTGTGACTTTATCAGATGCGCGATTTGCAACATATACACCTGAAATTGAGAGAGATCAAATCAAACATCCTTCAAAAAAAGAACATAAAAAACCATCAATCAAATAGAAATTCTCAACTTAGATGCAGTAACAGACACATTTTTAACTATAATTTCATGTTTATATGTGTGAAACAAATTGATTTAGATCAGGGTTTATGAATTAGTGTATCAACGCCAGTTCGAGAATCGGCTCCAATAATGACTTTCCCCATTGAAAAGATGAAATACCCAACCTTGTTATGTAAATAGGAATGTAAACTGGCCGGAGAAGGAGAAAGGGTTATCGTTCTTACAGAATCGGTCAGAGATGGAGAAACTGTGGTCGTTGCGAAGTTGTTCGAAACAAAATTCCAATGGGTTTATTAGGAAGGCATGAGATGAAGAGTACTAATATGACTTTGATTTTTCATTACAGGTGGTGGTGGCCGTAAATAAGGTGGAGAAATGGGGCAACTGCGGTTAGGGTTTAAATGGAGAAAGAAGGCTGAACGGGAGAGAAAGAAGATAAAAAATGGGAGAGACGAAAGTGGAGTGTGAAGGAGTGTGTTTTGGGTGGAGGGAAAACTATTTTTTTTAATCCCACCAATGGAAACATATACACTTGGCGATTGATTTGGGATTTCAGTACTACAAAAGCTGCATCACTATTATGACATTACAAATTAACCCCTTGTTAGTAGGGGTGGAAATAGGTCAGGCCGATAACAGGGGCCTACAGGCTGACCTATAAAGGCTCAGGCCCAGGCCACACATTTTTTATAAATAGAAAAGTCCTAGGCTTTTTTATTAGCCTATTTAGTTAAAAAGGCTAGGCCTCAGGCCCAATAAAAGCCTTTTAAGCCTATCAGGCCGGCCTATTTAAATAAATATGAATAATTTTGTTATTATCATTATGTTATGTGTTGTACTTTGAATTAAAATACATAAATAAAATTCGGTTATCTTAAAGAACTTTTGAAAATAAGATGAAAACACCTGATGAACATTGTTTTCATAAGTTCTCTTAAACAAATAGTCTCCCAGAACTTATGCTAATAGGTAAGTTAAAATAAGTCAATGCAAATAAATTTTTAGTATCTTGGTATTTTAGTTATTTAGTCTATTTAAACATTATTTTAGCTAGTATGTCAAAACAAATAGGCTTTTATGTAGGCTAACAGGCTAACTAGGCCTTCGAAAAGGCCAGGCTCAGGCCTAAAAATAAGCCTACGACAGATCACGGGCCAGGCTTAGGCTTCAATTTTTTTGACAGGTCAGGCCTAGGCTTGGCAAAGCCTAGCTCGGCCCAGCCTATTTTCACCCCTACTTGTTAGTATGACAAAATGAAATAGGGTACTATTTTCTACAATGATAATGAAAAGGGCTCTATGGATAATTACAATGCAATGCTTATAAGAATGTGTGTTAATTAGTTAGTTACGAAAATAACCTTTTGTGTGGTTAAAAAAATGGTTGAAAGTGAAATATACGTAGTTTGGTTAATTGATTAGCAATGGGTAGATAGTAGACTTATATATATTTTTAAATTAAGCTGGATTTCTCTTGTTCCGTTCAAGAATCGTTGGAGTTGATTATTGACGGGAAGTCGTTTCTGTTGGTGATCAAAGAAGACCCTTCGACCCATTATTGGCAGGACACGGGTATGACTTCAACTCAAATTACTGTGTCGGATTCTATAGACTCGGATGATATTTGGTATGAGGATTATAATTACCAAGGTGTTTCAGGAAAGAGTGTGGAATCGGTGGATAGTATTGAAGATTTACGACTCAAATTGAAGTTAGTGTATCTAGTGTTGGACATCATTTTCCTGTCAAAACAGTTGAGGCAGCAAGGGGGTATAGGCTTCAGTTGCTTCAGTTGATTCGATGCAAATGTCTATAAATTCCGCTGCTGACAGTTTTAATTCAGTAGGCACTTTTGATAAAGCGCTATGATATGTTCTTGTTAAGGATTCAGGTATTGAAGTATAAGCCAATCCTGGTTCTCTCATTTCGTCTTTGGAGGGGAAGGGAAATTCAATGGTGGCTTGTTCTTTGGCGTCAAAGAAGGGTTTCAGTTCAAAGAAAGTTAGATTCAAAAATATGTTGGAGCTTGGTGGTGGGCATTTTATCAAACATAAACCAAGACTGTTGAAGCGGAGTAGATGGAAAGGGAAGAGAGAAATTATTTTGAAGGCGAGAGGAGGTATTACTTCAACTATAGATGACATTTCCGCTGCTGTTTGGGGGCTAAAACAATATAGTGGGGCTTTAGTGTGTTAAGAAAATCATTTGGAGAATGCTCTAATTGGGACGAACAATGCCAAATAGTGGGAACACATCAACAACGACGTTGGAGTAGAATGTAGACAACTTTTGAAGCGTTGGGAGTGAGGAATATGAAAGACCGTAACAATTTCATTAATAAAATTAGGGTTTCGAAAAGAGCGGAGTTAGAGAGTAAATTTCTGAGGAAGGCGACATATTCTTCTTTGAAATGATTATTATGTATATGCTACTCCCTCCGGCCGTAATTATAAGCAAATATTCTCTTTTTAGATTCATAATGAATGTATCTGGTCTTTTATGTAGACCAGATACATTTATTACTTAATAAACCTAAAAAGAGAATATTTATTTATAATTATGGCGGAGGGAGTACCACATGAGTTACATTAAAAGTTAATGAATAAAGTGTGCGCTTTAAAAATTAGTATGAATACAAATACTTTGAAACGACGCTAGTGTCCCTTTTTTGTTAGTATGATCTATATTTATTTCTTGACATTTTTTGTTGTTGATTTGTTATTATAATTGTTTTAATGAAGCATTATCATACAATACAATACAAAAAAAATTGGCTAAATCCAAAAATGCACCCTCCATAACAATACCTGTAGCAGGGAAAATCTGATATCGAAGCCATGGGATTGACTCGAATCAATATTCCGTTTGAAATCGCCACCGCACTTTATTTTTTCAAAGGAAAAGGGAAAAGAACGTAAAACCCAAAGTTTTGTTTTTAAAACAAGAAAGAGAACTCAGGTTCGGGTGTTGATTATATGAGGGGAAGGTTTAAAGCACCCCTCATATCCGTGGTACTCCACGGGAACCTTTTTGAAAATCTGTGTGTGTGTGCTAAAAAAGAGTTTGTTTTATTTTTAAAATAAGCTCGGCAAAGCGTTAAGCTTTGGGCCTACATACCTCCTCGGTGCAATGGAGAAGTCAAAGCTAATGTAGTTCCGCTTTTGGAAAAAAACATTTTAAAACGAATAAACACTTTGTTGTCGTTAGAGAGAAATACTCAGCCATTGATCTTGAGCATGAGAACAAACAAGTTCTTTGCATCGCAAATGAAAGAAGGGCTCCAACTCGGATAAAATCAACGAGTATGCCACTAGCTCTCTCACGCGGAAAAGATCTCGTTATTATCAATCAATTTCAAAATCGTGGGGTATAACCACTCGTTTCGACAATTAACGGTGTCTAAACTTTTGAAGAAAGGCCACTAATGGGCAAAAGATATTTTTAGAGAAAGGTTTTGAAAAGGTTGCAAACATAAGAAGGTTTTGTAAAAAGGGAGAAGATTTTGAAAATTGAAGAAGGGGAGGAGATGAAGAGGCTATCCTATTGCGTAAAATAAAAGCTAAGGAAAAGAACGGTCTAACCGAAATAAGAAGCCAACACTTGACATTAAGAGCCAAGGTAGTTTTACCATCCTTTGGATTTATCAATACCAACACATTAACACTTGGGGATCCAGATGAACTTATTGTCTTAGCACCATTTTTCATTAAGCACATTAAGATTCTGACGAAAGTCGGGCAGAGTAACGGCTGTTTTTGGGTAAAATCCTTATATCAATGCCTTGGAATTAACCATCAAGGGCTTTCAAGGAAATACCTGCACACATAAACATACAACAGAACAATGCCAGACAGATAGAACAATCACAGGATAGTAATAGAACGAGTCCAGAGGTACTAGGTCCATAAGTCCGAATCTCCAAAGCGCTAGGGATAGTAACTGATAGTCCAAAGAGAACCTTATGTATTTTTTAGATTTTGGTTATTTATTAGTGTTTTAGCGAAAAAAATAAAGTATGGTCCAAGTGGACAAAAGAAAAATAACAGAAGCATAAACATATGTCCAAGTGGACAAAGAGAAAATGACGGAAAGTAAATATGATGAAATGATAAAGCAAAACGATAAAGCGAGAAATGTAAAGAGCGGTAATATAAAGAGCGGTATAGTAAAGGTGCGGAAATTAAAGTTAGTTGTTAAGTGTTAAAGATAACCATCTTGAAACTTGTCAAGTATGTTATCAAAGTTAGAAGGAAGATCTATGGTGAGTGAATGATGTACTCGGATTTAAATTCAATGGGGTTTATCAGAAGCTTGATAGAATCATAGCGACTACACGATAAGAACCTCCACAAGTCTTAAATCAACCGCATACAATTCTCTTCCATGTTTGATCTTTTTTTTTATTCGGGACACGGAATATTGCGCTATGTTAAGCAGATCGCCAAGTGATTTATGTAGAAATCACCCTACAACGAGGCCGGTCAAAACTTTATGTGCTAATGCATGCGAGAAGAACGATATGTAGATCGCCTTCCGAAAGCAATACCGCACGAAAAGAAAATAGGTAACGATCTAGTCTTTACTAAGAATCCATAAGAATTCTCAAAGTATTAAGACTTTCATCGATCAAAAGAAAAAAAGAGAAGGAGAAGATAAAATGCATAAAGATAATCAACTCACACTATCATTAATATCATTCATCTAATATTATGGATTTGGTTCTTTCAAACCTATCAACATCCTAGATCCAATGATATTAATGAAATGGAGGAAGAAGAATAAAATTCACAAAAGATAATCAACTCACACTATCATTAATATCATTCATCTAATATTATGGATTAGGTTCTTTCAAACCTATCAACATCCTAGATCCAATGATATTAATGAAATGGAGGAAGTAGGAAGCCAAAACAAGCATAAAAAAGGCAAAAAACCACATTCTGCCAGCAGGAAATCGATTTCATGCAGAGGGAAATCGATTTCCATAGTACAGTTTTCAAAAAAAACAAGTCACGCTCAGCAGGAAATCGATTTCAGCCTTAAGGAAATCGATTTCCTCAGTGTAAAATCCAGCAAAAACAGCATTTAGAGGCATAAAACTTGACTTGAACAAATATACAAACACCTTATGATCAAACATCAATTGGAGCACGAATTTTCCATCAAATCACCGTCAAATAGAACCAATATAGCATCAAAGATGCATCACACACAAGCAACAAGGATCTACATCATGATATACAAAAAGGATGAAGAAAATTTACCAAATCTTGAACAAAACTTGGATCTACTTCAAGAATCACCAACACAAATCTTGATCTCTCAACAATTGAAGGAAAAAAAAGTGAAATGGATGGTGGTTTAGCTCAAAGTTTGTGAGGTTCAAGATGTAACTCACAAACTTTATGAAAGAATAAAGAGCTTTGGTGAATTTGGTAGGAATGAGGAGAGAAATTGCAAGAGGTTTTTTGGCTCTCCAAAGCTTGTGAAATGAGAGAGTAGAGGGCTCTATTTATAGAATTGGAGCAAGAGTAGTGGCAAATTGGTCTTTTTGTGTTTGGTGATTAACTTGTGTTTAATTGGTGATTAAAGTGGCAATTAAATGGTAAAATTGGTAAAATGAGGTTAAAGTGGGTTTAATGAATGAGTTAATTTTGATGAGGTGGAAAATTGATAAAATGATCAAATAAAAAGGTGCCAAAATGATGTCAAGCTTCCCTCCTTATATTTTTTTGAATTTTGCGCACAGGAAATCGATTTCCCACAGGGGTAAATCGATTTCCACCTTCAAATTTTCAAAAACTGTTTTCTTGCACTGTTTTGATTTTTGCCCGATCTTTCACCTGTAAAATATAAACAAAAGAGACAAAACATATATTTTTGATTTTTGGTTAGTATAAACAAATAAAAAGGCTATAAATGCTTGATAATTCCCCTCAGAGATAATCACAGTATTAAAGATAAAGCTTCACAATGGTGCTCTTGATTGATGATTGAATGCAAATGATGTATGATCTTAGGGTCAAAAATTGGGGTATGACAGATGCCCCTATTTAAGTTTCTTCTTTCCGGAGATATGAGGGTTAAAATCCTCAGCTCGACGTAGTTGAAGAGACTTAAATATAAAACACACAATTTTTGAACCTAAGGTATAATGCGATGCTAATGGATGCATCAAGTATGATTATGGAATAGAGAGGAGTATAACACCACTGGGGAGATAAGAAAGGATTCCACTGGGGGAAAAGGTATACGTCATCTAGGAATAGAATCGGACTTCACAAAAGAAAGAAACTCTCGACAGAAGCTTTCAAGATAAAACATGATTGAACTTCGAGAAGAGAATATCTGAGGCCTACATGAATGTGGCTACATCAAAATGAATATCAAGGTAAAACATGATTGGACAACATCAAATGACAACCAAGGTAAAACATGATTGGATGTCGTCAAAGGATAATCAAGGTAAAACATGATTGGATAATCATCAACGGACAATCAAGGTAAAACATGATTGGATAATCATCACAGGTCCATCAAGGTAAAACATGATTAGATGTCATCACAGGGATAATCAAGGTAAAACATGATTGGATAACATCAAATGACAATCAAGGTAAAACATGATTGAAAAATACCAAATGACAATCAAGGTAAAACATGATTAGGTAACACCAAGGTCAATCAAGGTAAAGCATGATTTGAACTTTGGGAAGAATGTATCAGAGACGTTCAATATAAAGCATGGACGAAGCAACATCAAATGACAATCAAGATAAAACATGATTGAAGGTAACCAAGATAAAACACGGTCGAAAGTGATCAGGATAAAGCATGATTAGGGACAATCAAGATAAAACATGATTGAAGGGAAACAAGATAAAACATGGTGTAAGTGATCAGGATAAAGCATGATCAGAGACAATCAAGATAAAACATGATTGAAGGGAGCCAAGATAAAGCATGGTGTAAATCTTTCAGGAATGACACTAAAAGAAGAAAAGATACATCTAGGAATAACACTAGACGGACAAGACAGACAAGTATCTGTTTTGGATAGGTGCCAAGTAAGTTGGACTTTGATCTCAAGGTGAAAATGTTGATAGCAACAGAACCTCGAAAAATGCAAATGAGTATGAAATTTGTTTCAATGCATGATGTTTAATTTTTCTATGCATGATGTATGATCAATGCAATGCAATTGTTTGTTACAACTGAGGGAGACTCTTTTGTGAGGCGTGATAGGAACTCGATTCCTCAACACGGGAACTCTGCCAATTCTGCTTACGAAGAAGATGCTTGGACATACTTCTATTACACTGGTAACTGTTTCAGACTAGTGATCCTTTGAGAAGGGCTGATAAAACTGCTTGGGGATTGCTGAAGAAGATTGCCCTTGATTCACTAATTGTTGCAAGTTAACTGATCATGGCTTCAGTTCTTGAAATGCATATTGGGATGGCTTGCCCCAGTACAAGTATTGAAATGATATTCTGATCAACAAATCTTGAATGAACAACAGGATCTTGAAATAACGTGCCCCTGATAGGATCACTGATCAAGTTTCTCGACTGTTTGAACTTCCTGAAAAATGAGTGCTTACTTGCAAATAAAATGTTCATTCAAGAATGGTAATTTTAATGCAATGCTCAAAGAATATTTTTGAAATCAAAATCATTATCGGAATAATGTTATTGATGTAAAGGAAATGGAATCATTGGTAAAAACAAAGGGTTAAGACATTCAAAGTGAAAGATAAAGCGAAGGCATGATATCAAAACAAATGATTTGGAAAATATCATGGGAGTCAGCTTACGCAACCTTGTTGTAGTATGCTTTCAAACAAACCTTGCTTCAATTAGGTCTTTTAAAGGTTGTAACGTGGTCTGGTTCACGGTTTAAGAAACAAAGGATATAAGGCTCAAAATTTGATTGTTCCCACCCCCTTCGTGATGATCTCCAGTTCTACAACTCGGTTAATTCAACTTATGCATTCAGGTTCCAAGAGACTTCTGGAATTGCACCTTTGATAATGATGATAGTTCACAAGCAAAGAGAAATTTTGAGATGGCATTCACTTCTTCCTTTTGGTAGTCACAACATTGTGTTGTTCAGGAATTATTGACTTCTCTTTTTTTCATCTTTTCTTTTTATATATCCCTAACTTTTGCCTGAACTGTTTATTTTTGAACTTACAGTCAGCGGGATGCCTTGATTCTTGCCTAAGTCGTTTTTGGTTTTGACTTAGCAGGCTTTTCTTTGTATATATATTTTTTTTTGATACATTTTTTTTTGAAAGATAGTGACTGCCTTGCTTAATGATTGATAAACTATCATTGGCTTTTGATTGACATCTCCAACATTTCTTTGATGTATGCGGAGGAACGCTTGTGATTGAAACCTTTGTGGAAAGGTGTACTGAATGATTCTCTTAAAATAGAATGCACAACCAAATTAACTGAGAACTACCCTGCCCCAGGTTTAAAATGTGGGTTTTTTCGTACAGAAAGAAACACCAACTTCGAAGGCTCAGAGGGGTTGACAAGGGATTAACTTCCTTATTTCTCCAGTGTTTGGGAATTGAAACAATGCCTGTACATCATCAGCAAAGTTTTATTCGAAAGCATACAGTTCAACAACTTGGGTATTTCGTTGTCATCATCCTCCCTCCAATCTTTGCATAAAACACAAATTTGATAGAGAAAGAAAATGGAAGAAAAAGTTTTGTAAAAGAAAGCATAGTAT
Organism: Vicia villosa; assembly: GCF_029867415.1. Classification (NCBI taxonomy): domain Eukaryota; kingdom Viridiplantae; phylum Streptophyta; class Magnoliopsida; order Fabales; family Fabaceae; genus Vicia; species Vicia villosa. The sequence continues at coordinate 48,921,981 of NC_081184.1, forward strand.
ATGTGAATGAATTCAAAATATGCAATGCTCATTTCATTAAAATCACCATTCAGAAACAAACAAAGTCTAAAAGTAAACAACACAATAAAGGAAATACAAACAGCACAGAATCAAGGCCTAGTGACTAATCAGCAACAAAGATGAGCTATCTTGTCTGAAACACTTGGCTTTAGGAAAATTGGGCTTTGACTTGTCTTCAGCCACTTTGATCTGGCAAAGGATTAGTGACGACATTAGGACCCATATCCTTGAAAGAAAGCATCTTTGATCTCACCAACTCTTGAACTCTTTCCTTCAGAGGGAAACATCTTTCTAAATCATGGCCTGCTGCACCTTGATGGAAAGGACAATGAAGATCAGATCTGAAACCATCAGGGAGAGGATTTCGAGGAGGCGGCATAGCTCTTGTTGTAATCAACCCTTTCTGGACCAAAGCAGGGTACAGTTCCGTATAAGTCATGGGGATAGGATCAAAGTCGACCCTATTACGAATCTGATTCTGTTTAACAGCTTGAGGTTGAGGAACTTGAACTCGCACAGGAGCGACAACGGCTACATAAGGTTGATCACCATTTTGGGGTCTACGACGAGATCCCCTTCTGTCATCTGACACAACATTAGTCTCATTCTCCTTCTTCTTGTGGAAGTTTCCATAAGGTTTCTTTGATCCACCAGAAGATTCAGCAACATTAGCAACTTTCCCATTCTTGATTCCTTCTTCGAGTCTCTGGCCAATAGTAACCAAGTCTGTGAAGTTTGAAGACACACTTCCAATCATTTTCTCCCAGTAGAAAGGGGAGAGAGTATCCATGAACATTCCAGTCAATTCTTTCTCAGCCAGAGGTGGTTCAACTTGGGAAGCCAATTCTCTCCAACGTTGAGCATATTCTTTGAAAGATTCCTTTTCCTTCTGAGCCATGTTCTGAAGTTGACGACGGTCAGGTGCCATATCCAGATTATACTTGTATTGTTTCATGAATGCATCAGCTAAATCTTGGAAGTTTTGAACACAACCCTTTTCCAAACTCATGTACCACTTCAACGAAGCTCCACTTAAACTGTCTTGAAAGCAATGAACGAGCAAATTCTGGTTGTTGGTGTAAGCAGTCATCTTTCTATAGTACATGGTCAAATGACTCCTTGGACAAGTATGCCCCTTGTACTTCTCAAACTCGGGAACTTTGAACTTGGACGGCATGACAAGATTTGAAACAAGACCCATATTATCAGCATTCACACTAAAGAAATTGCTCCCTTCCATGGCTCTTAGCCTCTTTTCCAATGCCTGATATTGCTCACGGACTTCTTCAACTTCACCACAATCTCCTTGACTAACACTTCGAGAACCAACAGAACGGTAATCATAGAGAGGATTGTCATAGCGAACTGGAATAGCTTGAGCAGTAGTATGAACAACAGGTGGAGGTTCAGAAAAGACCGGAGGTTGGAATATCTGCCTCGAAGTTTGACCCACCATAGAAGCATTGACATATGTTGGAGAGAAATTCTCAGGTAACCCAAATTCTGGCCAAGTAGACGGTGGCTTCTGAACCTGTAAAGGATCAACAACAGTAGTGGAGACTTCGGAAATAACAGTCCTCTGAGGGGGATCAGTCCTAGCCATCAACACTTGCATCATCTCGGTAAGCTTATTCATGCCTGATTTCAACTCATCAATTTCCATTCTAACTTCCATGTTATGTTTCTCTTGATCTGCCATTCTTTGTCTAACAGCAGCTCTAGTTCCGTACTTGTGTGGAGGAATCAGCTTGACAGTAGACAGACAAACTCTGAAGATGGAGACAGGCAAGGATAAGTTTTCTGGACAACCTGGATGTATGTATGCAAATGATGCAATTGCTGTTTTTTTTTATTTATTTATTTGATTTTCAAAGAATTCAAGTTATTACTTTGTAAACATCAAAACATGAAGGAGGTAAATCCTATATTGGATCAAAACTTTGATCAAGTTATCATCAAGATCAATCATCCATTTTGGTGGATTAGAGTTTTCACCCCATCAACACCCAAGATCCATTGAGTTTGATGAAACTTATGATGTTTACAAAGAAAGACCTATGAGTTCCTTGGAAATCAAATGAATGCATGGATGCATGGTTTATGCATCAATCACAATCAAGATCACACATAGTTGCACAAACAGGGTTCAAAGGTTCGACGTCACGAGCATGGAGTCAAGGTTAAGAACCACCCACAAAGGTATGTACTAGGGAATTTTGTACCTGCCGAACGGGTTCTACAAAGGTTCCCAGAGTTTTCAATCTTCTATCGGATACTACCGGCACGCACAATTGCTCATGGGCGCCAATAATATGCCTAAAAAGACCTCGTCTGAGCGTAGTATCGCATGACAACAAGCTCAAATTGGTACTTGATCTTGTTTCTGCACTACATCCTAAAAAGACTTAGATGGGTTAAAAGGGTTCTAGGTCATTCAGCTTCTACGGACACTCACTATTGAAAGTAATAGCGTTATCACGATGATTCGTAACAACATCTACTACCTTCCATGAGGCCTCCACTGATTGGGGTTCCACCATATGACGCTCATGGTAAGGATTGCTCCTGACATGCGACTATTGGTCTTACCACCTCCTATCTCAAGTTACTCACAAAAGTTCGGGTTAGAACTTTATCTCATCACAGAGGAACCATCGAGCACCAAAAGAAAAAAAAGAAAATAAAAAAACAAATGCACACAACAATATATACAGATAAAAACACACAGACAAACAAAAATAGGCTTAACACACTTAAAACTGGGTCCCCAGTGAAGTCGCCATTTTTCTGTAGCGGGGAAAATCTGATATCGAAGCCATGGGATTGACTCGAATCAATATTCCGTTTGAAATCGCCACCGCACTTTATTTTTTCAAAGGAAAAGGGAAAAGAACGTAAAACCCAAAGTTTTGTTTTTAAAACAAGAAAGAGAACTCAGGTTCGGGTGTTGATTATATGAGGGGAAGGTTTAAAGCACCCCTCATATCCGTGGTACTCCACGGGAACCTTTTTGAAAATCTGTGTGTGTGTGCTAAAAAAGAGTTTGTTTTATTTTTAAAATAAGCTCGGCAAAGCGTTAAGCTTTGGGCCTACATACCTCCTCGGTGCAATGGAGAAGTCAGAGCTAATGTAGTTCCGCTTTTGGGAAAACATTTTAAAAAAAAACGAATAAACACTTTATCGTCGTCGGAGAGAAATACTCAGCCATTGATCTTGAGCATGAGAACAAACAAGTTCTTTGCATCGCAAATGAAAGAAGGGCTCCAACTCGGATAAAATCAACGAGTATGCCACTAGCTCTCTCACGCGGAAAAGATCTCATTTGATCAATCAATTTCAAAATCGTGGGGTATAACCACTCGTTCCGACAATTAACAGTGTCTAAACTTTTTGAAGAAAAAGGCCACTAATGGGCAAAAGATATTTTTAGAGAAAGGTTTTGAAAAGGTTGCAAACATAAGAAGGTTTTGTAAAAAGGGAGAAGATTTTGAAAATTGAAGAAGGGGAGGAGATGAAGAGGCTATCCTATTGCGTAAAATAAAAGCTAAGGAAAAGAACGGTCTAACCGAAATAAGAAGCCAACACTTGACATTAAGAGCCAAGGTAGTTTTACCATCCTTTGGATTTATCAATACCAACACATTAACACTTGGGGATCCAGATGAACTTATTGTCTTAGCACCATTTTTCATTAAGCACATTAAGATTCTGACGAAAGTCGGGCAGAGTAACGGCTGTTTTTGGGTAAAATCCTTATATCAATGCCTTGGAATTAACCATCAAGGGCTTTCAAGGAAATACCTGCACACATAAACATACAACAGAACAATGCCAGACAGATAGAACAATCACAGGATAGTAATAGAACGAGTCCAGAGGTACTAGGTCCATAAGTCCGAATCTCCAAAGCGCTAGGGATAGTAACTGATAGTCCAAAGAGAACCTTATGTATTTTTTAGATTTTGGTTATTTATTAGTGTTTTAGCGAAAAAAATAAAGTATGGTCCAAGTGGACAAAAGAAAAATAACAGAAGCATAAACATATGTCCAAGTGGACAAAGAGAAAATGACGGAAAGTAAATATGATGAAATGATAAAGCAAAACGATAAAGCGAGAAATGTAAAGAGCGGTAATATAAAGAGCGGTATAGTAAAGGTGCGGAAATTAAAGTTAGTTGTTAAGTGTTAAAGATAACCATCTTGAAACTTGTCAAGTATGTTATCAAAGTTAGAAGGAAGATCTATGGTGAGTGAATGATGTACTCGGATTTAAATTCAATGGGGTTTATCAGAAGCTTGATAGAATCATAGCGACTACACGATAAGAACCTCCACAAGTCTTAAATCAACCGCATACAATTCTCTTCCATGTTTGATCTTTTTTTTTATTCGGGACACGGAATATTGCGCTATGTTAAGCAGATCGCCAAGTGATTTATGTAGAAATCACCCTACAACGAGGCCGGTCAAAACTTTATGTGCTAATGCATGCGAGAAGAACGATATGTAGATCGCCTTCCGAAAGCAATACCGCACGAAAAGAAAATAGGTAACGATCTAGTCTTTACTAAGAATCCATAAGAATTCTCAAAGTATTAAGACTTTCATCGATCAAAAGAAAAAAAGAGAAGGAGAAGATAAAATGCATAAAGATAATCAACTCACACTATCATTAATATCATTCATCTAATATTATGGATTTGGTTCTTTCAAACCTATCAACATCCTAGATCCAATGATATTAATGAAATGGAGGAAGAAGAATAAAATTCACAAAAGATAATCAACTCACACTATCATTAATATCATTCATCTAATATTATGGATTAGGTTCTTTCAAACCTATCAACATCCTAGATCCAATGATATTAATGAAATGGAGGAAGTAGGAAGCCAAAACAAGCATAAAAAAGGCAAAAAACCACATTCTGCCAGCAGGAAATCGATTTCATGCAGAGGGAAATCGATTTCCATAGTACAGTTTTCAAAAAAAACAAGTCACGCTCAGCAGGAAATCGATTTCAGCCTTAAGGAAATCGATTTCCTCAGTGTAAAATCCAGCAAAAACAGCATTTAGAGGCATAAAACTTGACTTGAACAAATATACAAACACCTTATGATCAAACATCAATTGGAGCACGAATTTTCCATCAAATCACCGTCAAATAGAACCAATATAGCATCAAAGATGCATCACACACAAGCAACAAGGATCTACATCATGATATACAAAAAGGATGAAGAAAATTTACCAAATCTTGAACAAAACTTGGATCTACTTCAAGAATCACCAACACAAATCTTGATCTCTCAACAATTGAAGGAAAAAAAAGTGAAATGGATGGTGGTTTAGCTCAAAGTTTGTGAGGTTCAAGATGTAACTCACAAACTTTATGAAAGAATAAAGAGCTTTGGTGAATTTGGTAGGAATGAGGAGAGAAATTGCAAGAGGTTTTTTGGCTCTCCAAAGCTTGTGAAATGAGAGAGTAGAGGGCTCTATTTATAGAATTGGAGCAAGAGTAGTGGCAAATTGGTCTTTTTGTGTTTGGTGATTAACTTGTGTTTAATTGGTGATTAAAGTGGCAATTAAATGGTAAAATTGGTAAAATGAGGTTAAAGTGGGTTTAATGAATGAGTTAATTTTGATGAGGTGGAAAATTGATAAAATGATCAAATAAAAAGGTGCCAAAATGATGTCAAGCTTCCCTCCTTATATTTTTTTGAATTTTGCGCACAGGAAATCGATTTCCCACAGGGGTAAATCGATTTCCACCTTCAAATTTTCAAAAACTGTTTTCTTGCACTGTTTTGATTTTTGCCCGATCTTTCACCTGTAAAATATAAACAAAAGAGACAAAACATATATTTTTGATTTTTGGTTAGTATAAACAAATAAAAAGGCTATAAATGCTTGATAATTCCCCTCAGAGATAATCACAGTATTAAAGATAAAGCTTCACAATGGTGCTCTTGATTGATGATTGAATGCAAATGATGTATGATCTTAGGGTCAAAAATTGGGGTATGACAATACCAAAAAGAAAATTTTGGAGAATTTGACGCTTAACCCAGAAGTCAACTCAAAGCTCTTAAGAATGATCTTAATGGACTAATAGTTAGCAATCTAAGTTTTTCATTGTACATCCCAGAAATTTTTTATTAGGGTCGGGGTGTGAACTAAGAAGTGCCTAATTGTATTTATTTTTGTATATAGTTTTGTGGCACTTATCTTCTCTTTTTCTCAATTTATAGGAAGTTTAGTGTATATTACATAAATATGTATACGTTGTGTTTCATCATGTTTTTTATTCATTTATGTACCTTTTGATAGTTTTCAGTTCATTTTTTAGGTATTGATGCGTATCTGGAGCATGAGCAATAAAGTATCGAAGACACCGCTTCAAACACACGGTTTTGAACAACTCATCAACGAATAAGACTCAAAATAAAAGAATAAAAATCATAAATTTGGTTGATATTTTGTCATTGTTAGAAAGAGAATTAAATAAGCTTTCTAACGCTTCAAACCGGGCGCAATTCGGAGTTACTGTTCTCAATTTATGACCGAAATAGTGCAGAATTTTCTGTTGTTGCTACTGGTGTAGTTTGCCTGGAGAATCAAGGCTCACCCGACGAATCTAGAAGGACATAAATACGTTAAAATGGGTCAAAACACATTTTTTAGGTTATGGTTTTGGTATTTTTTGCTCCCCCTCCATCACCAAACATTCTTTAGTTAGATTAGCTTAGAAAAGAACTTCAGAGCTTGCATACGGATGATCCGGGATGGATTGATCATCGACCGGAGCTGACAAACAAAGAGATTTTTGGTTCATTTCTCTTCCTCTTTGTGTATTCTCTTTGGTTGAGTTTTGTATATGATTTTACTTTGTACTTATGTATATTTGTCGCCCATGGCGTTGTATTTAATTTGCTTTACAAATCTGTGTTGATTGTTGTCTTAGATTTTTGCTCTGTGCTCGGGGTTTGGGTTGTTGTAGACATATGTACTGCTCGAATCCTTATCTAGGATGATTATTTGTTAGTTTATGGATTTTAGAGATAGATTTAGAGCTAACAATCTTTATGGGTGTCAAGGCTTAATGCTTTCGTGTTATTTGTGTCGGTTAAGAGATCGTCGGTACAAATGATATGGATGTCTACCGTATTGTTGAGGTTGGCTGAGAGATCGTCGTCGAGATGATATAGTATTTCTGTCTACTTTGGGTTAGAAATGACTTAGGGTGTGAGCGATGCTTGATGATATTGATGAGTATTGTAAGTTGAGTATAGTTGGTCGATAAGTTTATGTTTGTGAGAAGTAGATTATATGCAATGCCTGATAAGTCTCTTCTTTCTGAAAAATGAATTCTTTTTGTGTTAATAATTACTTTTCTGTTTTTATGTTTTAACTATTCAATCCAAACTCATAACTTTGGAAAATGTTGAACAAAAGTTCAATGCACTGATCCTTGGGGAGACGATAATTTCTCGGATAAATATTTCCAAAAATTTTGTTGCTTGCCGCTTTACCGCTTCAGCAAAATGACGTCGTTGCTTGAGATTGGTGTTTACTAACTTGCATCACAATATTTTCTTTGGTTTTGAGTTTTGTATATATCACATGTATTGTATATTCTTACTTGTCTATATTTGTGTACATGGTTAATATACTCGCATATGTTTTTTACACTTTGTAAATTTGTTATATCATTGTTTGTTTCTTTTCACGTTTGCTTATGTGTGGTTAGGAATAACCTGGAGGAAGTAACTTGGAGAAACGCTCCTAAATAACAGGCGTGGAGCTTACGACGTTAAATAAGTATATCTATTCTTTTTAGTTTTTGTTTAGTTTAGGTAGTGTGACGCAATTGTCTAAACAAATTTAGATCGGACCAGTTCTTAAATTTCAAATATTCACTTTCTAGACTTTAGAATATTTATGATTCTTAGGCTTTTTACAAATTTTATGTCATTCATTCTTTTGTATACCTGTTCATTTGTGAATCACTTTAGTTCCCATCTTTTTGTGAGGTAGCTTTCCATTGTTCACATATGCTGGAGACTGACACTCTTGTTCTAACTGGATTTTATTATGTTTAATCTTTTGTTTGTGTTGACTATATGAGGCATGAAAATTATCAAGGCTTTTTTTGTTTCATTTTGAGCACAACTACCTAAAAAAATAGTCAATTCACCTTATAAGTGTGTGATCATTTGTTAACCCCTGTGAGCTTTTTGTCAATCTCCATGTTGCTTTTGAACTTGATGTTTGTCTATGAGTATTTATTTCTCCTTTTTGCATGAATTTTGATCTTTGTTTTCTTGAACCATCAACCATGATTTTTGGTTTGAATTTTTACGTTGCCTTAGAAAGTAGAGAGTATTCACACTTTAATTGTTGGTTGAATTCAAGTTGGGGAGATAAATGTTTCTACTTATTTGGTTGTTTCTATGAGGTTGAAAAGAAAATAAAAAGAAAAGAAAAAAAAAATATGAAAAAGAAAGAAAAAAGAGAAATGCTTTGAAAAACAAAAGAAAAAAAGAAGTATGGAACAATTGTGCAAATAAGTAGTATGTTTTGGTTAGACAACTTGTGATAAAGAAGAAGTTTGATGGAGATTTTGTTCCTTGAAACTTTGTGGATTGATTACTCCCTTAGGTTTAGGCAAGTTTTTGTTTCAATTAGCTTTAGGAATTATCCCTTGTTTGTTAACCAAGCCACATTATATCCTTGAAAAGTCCTTGTGATTCTTTCTATTGTATTTCCAATACGATTTTTGGATGACGACATAATTTATTCTATTGTTTGCAAGATTGTTGGATGAGATAAAATACCTCACTTTTATGTGTTTTTTATCTACCGATGATTGTGTGTTAGGTGTGATTCATTTGTGAACTAATGTTGTTTTAGAATGTTTGGTATATTCTTTGTATTTAGCATTTGTTTTGTGATTATGTTGTCGTCGTAGTTAGTGGTAAGTATGTTTTTTTGTGGGTACCATTTTTCATTTGAGCCATACATTTGCCCATTTTTTGAAACTTGTTGATTCGTAATTTTTGGATTTTAGCATTTGTTTCCTTGAGTTAGTTGATTCTTTTTTGGGGACAAACAAGTTTAAGTTGTGTAGAGTTTTATTAATGCCAAATTGTAGTTATTTTTGTATATAGTTTTGCGGCACTTATCTTTTCTTTTTTCTCAATTTATAGGCGTTTTAGTGTATATTACATAAATATGTATACTTTGTGTTTAATCGAGTTTTTGATTCATTATGTACCGTTTGATAGTTTTCTATTCATTTTGTAGGTATTGATGTGTATTTGGAGCATGACCAATAAAGTTTTGAAGACACCGCTTCAAACACGCAATTTTGAAGGATAAAAAATCATCAATTTGGTTGATATTTTTTCATTGCTAGAAAGAGCATTGAACAAGCTTTCCAATACTTCGAACCGGGCACAAATTAAATCAGAGTTACGGTTCTCAAGTTATGGTCGAAACAGTGCAGAATGTTTTGCTGTTGCTACTGGTGTAGTTCGCTCGGCGAATCCCGGCTCGCCCGGCGAATCTGGAAGGACAGAAATACGTTAAAAGGGGTCAAAACACATTTTTTTAGGTTATGGTTTGGGTATATTTTGCTCCCACTCCATCACTAAACATAGTTTAGTTAGATTAGCTTAGAAAATAACTTTGGAGCTTACATACGGATGATCTATGGTGGATTGATCATTGATAGGAGCTAACAAACTGGAGGATTTTTTTGGTTCATTTCTCTTTCTCTTTGTTTATCTCTTTGGTTGGGTTTTGTATAAGATTTTAATTTAAACTTATGTATATTTGTCGCTCATGGCGTTATATTTAATCTGCTTTACAAATCTGTGTTGATTGTTGTCTTAGATTTTTGCTCTGTGCTCGGGATTTGGGTTGTTATAGACATATACTGCTCGAATCCTTATCTAGGATAATTATCTGTTAGTTTATGGATTCTAGAGATAGATTTAGAGCTAACAATCTTTATGGGTGTTGAAGCTTAATGCTTTCGTGTCAGTTGTGTCGGTTGAGAAATCGTTGGTACAAATGATATGGATGTCTGCTGTGTTGTTGAGGTTGGCTGAGAGATCTTCGCCGAGATAATATACTATTTTTCTCTATTTTGGGTTAGAAATGACTTAGGGTGTGAGTGATGCTTGATGATATTGATGAGTATTGTAAGTTGAGTGTAACTGGTCGATAAGTTTAAGTTTATGGGAAGTAGATTATATGTAATGCCTGATAAGTCTCTTCTTTCTGAAAAATGAATTCTTTTTGTGTTGATATTTACTTTTTCATTTTTATGCTTTAACTGTTCAATTCAAACTCATAACTTTGGAAATTGAACGACAATTCAATACACTGATCCCTGTGGAGACGATAATTTCTAGGATAAATCTTTCAAAAAAATTTGTTGCTTGCCGCTTTACCGCTTCAGCAAAATGGCGCCATTGCGGGAGATTGGTGTATATTAACTTGCATCATAATAGTTTCTTTGGTTTTGAGTTTTGTATATATCGCATGTATTGTATATTCTTACTTGTTTATATTTGTATATATGTTTAATATACTTGCACATGTTTTTTATACTTGTAAATTTGTTATATCATTGTTTGGTGCCCCTTAGGGACAACTTTGACATAGCATACAACCCCAAGTGGCTAAATCAATTCAAAATGATAGAGAAATTATAGAAGAAAACACAGTCAATCAGGGCGAGCAATTTGTTCTCTAGGTAGCCGAACCTAGACACCAAAATGTCAAACAAAGAAACCCAACCATTTTTGTGGTTAACAAGAATCAAGATGCTGATCAAGTGGTCCGTCAAACTCAACAAGAAAAATTTAACAGGACAAAATAATATTGAAACTATAGTCAAAAGAAGAGAAAGAAAAAAAATAAAGAAGAGAGAAATACTTGAAAGAGAAGAAAGGAGAAACAGAAAGAATATTAATTAAATAAATTAATTTAGGTGGTTAGGTTGGATTTAGAATTAAAATTATTAGTTGAGCTTTTCTATTATTATTTAGTTAAGATTTTAGTATTTAGGTTTTTTTATTGAATTATCCATTAGTGAAAATATATAATATATAAACTTTGACACATTTGAAAATATTTAATGAATGAAATATTATTTTATTTTAATTAATTATCTGGTCTTTAATTAGTAAATTAGTTTTATCTCTCTTTTACAAGTGAAGTTGTTTATATAAAAATGACGTAGCTAAACCTAATTCTTAAAATATGTTGCAGTTTTTTTTTTGTGTAAGTAAGATAGTATAAACAAAAGTACTAAATGTTCTTAAATCTTTTTACATAAAACGAGAACAAAAGTCTCGACAAAAAAGAAAGATTACAAATCAATTGAAATTACGATAAAAAATACCGGCTCTTTGCTAAAATCATAAAAGTTATAATTGGGGTGAGTAATTTCATCGATAAAAGACCACCTCCAAACCGTCGCCTTGATATTCCAAACGACATCCAATATGTTCACACTATCATTACAAAAAATAATACCATTTCGAAGGGTCCAAATATATTCCTACAAATAGCAAACCAAAGACAACCTTCTTTACCTTCTTTAACTTTTCTGGTTTTGCAAAATTGAAACCACTTCATGAAACTCCCCCTACAACCTCCCTCTTGTCCTCCCGTAAAATTCACCCACTCCGCCACCTCTTTCCAAATCAATCCAACCACCAAACACGTCAAAAAACAAATGATCCAATGATTCGATCACAATCCCACACAAGACACAATTACAAGAATCCGCGGGAAGAAGCACACCTCTAACCATTAAAAGGTCTTTAATCGGAAGTCTATTAATAAGAGTTCTCCAACCAAAAGCTCTAAATTTAAACAGAACGTGAGATTTTCAAACCAAAAATAAAAGCTTTGTTGACTTTTTGAGCGGGACCAAAAGGAATATGACGAGTGAAAATAATAAAATAAGAAGTTTTAAAAATATGTTGCAGTTTTAAGAATATATAAAATTTAAATATTAATTCCAAATTAAATGTTTCCAAAATCTATACTATAGATGCATAACAATATAGTTAAGTGATTTAAACAAATAATTTGTTTTATAATTAAAACAAATTTCTTATTCAACCAAAACAAATGTCACACATTACATGTTTTATTTATTTAAACAGAAGTACAATGAATAGAAAGACTAAACCTAATTTAAATCGGCACTGGATCTACCAATAAAGCTATAATGAGTATTTTCATTTCTCCTTCAGGATGTGTGAATATATCTCTATCTTTATAAATCACATCAAGAAAGCGTAAAGCATTTAGGATACACTTCAGAAAAGGCATTGGAATATCAGTTGGCCTAAAAAATTCTTTATTTATATCTTTCCAAGCATTAGAAATTCTCTCCCGGGCTTCTCGAATGGCAACTTCTCTAGAGACATCATATTGTCTCATATAGCATTCCAAAAATGAAGAAATATGTTGTCTTTTTTGTTCAAACTATATGCAATGAATAATATTTCATATTAATTTTTACTTAGTTTGTATTAAAATATATATAGTTGTATTGAATATTATTTGGAATATTATATATACCTCATTTGTCACAATATCATTTAATAACCTTCCAACGACAATTGATGCATTGATAATTTTTGGCCGATTTGATACCCACTGAAAGATGTCCTCTGTTGCTGTGTCTTCCATACCAATGTAACACGTTGTTACCAGCAGCAAACAACTAGATGTTTCTGCTGATACATGAATGTACTCTTCTAATGTTGGTTGATAATTAATGCTTAACCATTTGGCCTCAGTCATATGAGCTTGAACATGTCTTAATAACTGCCATCAAATGAAATAATGTAATTAGCTAAATACAATATAATAATTAGCTTCTTTTATGTTTTTAGCGTTTATGATAAATATTTGTTCACTAACTAAAACATATACAAAATACGTACTTCTTTTACATAGTATTTTAGGGCATATGTTTTTCTGTCGTTCTTTACTTTTTGCTCTATTTCTTCGTAAATATTTAAGACATTTTTATAGAGAGATTTCAGGTAATCTGGAAGATTATCCGAAAACCTAATATCGCACCTGAAAATCATTTTTAATAACAATAAGATAAAGAGTAATGAATAATACCACAAATTATATATAGAAAATATGTGCTAACTGACTTTTCAATTGTCTTTGTAAAAAGTTCTAGGCAAAATTATACTAAGGGTCCTTTAAGTTATTTTATTGTAACAAGTTGGTCCTTTATATTTTTTTTGCTATAAGTTAGTCCTTTATGTTAACTAATGTATGCATCGTTGACCTTTTTTCTGTTTTATTAATTTTATTTTATTTTGTTTTTAACTTTTAAAATTCATATTAAATTCATTGTTGGTCCAAAAATTATGAAAAAATTCCTAAAAATATTTCTTCTCATTTTACACTTTCTGTAATTTTTTGAGAATTTTATTTTCTGTTTTATTATTTTTATTTAATTTATTTCTTTTGTGTGCATTTTAATTAGTTTAAAAATATTTTTATGCTCTAAAAAATTCTGAAAATTTTATTATAGGATTCAATGATGGTCTCTAACGTATGTTAAGTGATACATCAACACCATTAGTGTCACTTCGGTTTTTTTGGAACGAAGTTTATGAAAAAGGTTAACTGTGCAGACGTTAATTAACATAAAGGACCAACTTGTAGCGAAAAAAATATCAAGGACCAACTTGTTACAATAAAATAACTTAAAGGACCCTGGGTATAATTTTGCCAAAGTTCTAATTCATCAATTGTTCCATATGCGTCATATGTATCATCAATAATCATTATTATGATGATCTGTTTTGTCATTACTTCTCTTGCTTTAGAATACTGGGGCTCAAAGAATATCCCCAAAGCCCAAAAGTAACATTCCACTATTCTGTCTCTTGCATACGGTAGTTTATTAGATACGTCAAACTCCTTCCACCATCTATAAGAAAAAATTAATACAATTACTCATAATCGCAAAGGTTTGTCTATACTTGAAGTGGTGTACGATTAAAGTTCTTACTTGCAAATGTTACTAATTTCTTTTTGATGTAGTCTTTGGAGCGTGTTGAAATCTAATTTTGCCAAAATTAGCAAATTTTTATTATGAGAAGGATCTTGCTCGTATATGGAAATGTAACTTCTTGCCTCAAGCCTAGGCAAGTTTCTACGGAGAGCATGCCTTAAGCTGTGCTTAACTTGTTTTGCATGAGAATTGTTCAGTTGGTTGGCAATGGGCTCAAGATGAGAGGTAGTGAAAGCCAAAGCTTCTTCCAAAACATCCTCTCCATGAACCATAAAATGCGTGGCTTCATACAAGCTTAACATCACCTCAACATTTTCATTAAGTCTTTCGTTAAAATTTCCTTCGTCATCCTTGAATTTGTTGAATACATCTAATGTTTTTATCAATCAACCATAACATTAGAAAAAAAATGTTAGAAATAATAAGATTTTAAAAAATTTGTAAAAAAAATAAAGAGCAAGATACTTTCAAAAAAGATATCTAAAAATGTTAGAACCATAAGATTTTAAGTAAATGCTATACGTGAGTTACACTAAAAGTTAATGAATAAAGTGTGTGCTTTGAAGGTTAATGTCTTGGTTAGGAGTGCCGGTATTCGCCGAAAGTACTATATTACTGCACTTATTGCGCTTTGTGGCAGTATTGAAAGGAAAAACAAACAACAAAAGGGCTCTGATATTTTGATATTTCGGTTGGGAGTTTGTTGGACAATATGGACTACACGCAGCAACATAGTTTTCAATAACGGTGGCTTCGGAGTGGAAGGTATCGTTGACAAAATTGTTGAGAGTACATGATTTTGACATGCTGTAGGTTATAATTCTAAAAGGTGTAGAAATTTCTATTCTTGGTTTAGAAGTCCTTTGGACTTTGTTTAAAAACTGTTCCTGTTGTAAATGGCTGAGTACACTTTGTACTCTTTTTATAATATAATCCATCGCTTATAAAAAAAAAAAATTCAAATACTCCGAGTTTTTTCGTTTAATATAGGATACTTTAAAATGACGATACTGTCCCACTTTGTGTTAGTATTATCTTTTTTTTTTTTTTATTTTTTGACAATTTTTGTTGTTGATTTGTTATTACAATTGTTGTTTCAATGAAGCATTATTATATTGTGGCTTCTTTTGAAATATTTATAACTGGGATGTGATTATTCATTTCGTAACAACTACTAATAATTTACAAAATTGTTTAAGTTATTTGCAAAATTTATTCTATTTACTAATAAATGTTTTAATAGAAAATCAACAAAAGTTATAACATAAAAGTATTAAATAAAATAAAAAATATTAAATATAAAATTAACTAGTTTATTCAAACAAAAAAAAATACCATTTTGTGATTTATTGATAAAATTTGAAAATGAAAATTAACAATAAAGTTAATAATTTAACATACCTCAATAGAGGACATCCTCTCCTTAAAATAAAAGACTTCTTTTTCTTTTATTTATTTCCTCTTTCTCTTATACTAAAGAACGTATCAAGTCTACTCTATTTCTATGTTTTATTTCTTTCCACACTCTTTCTCACATTTTTTTCTCTTTTCAACATCTTTCTCCAATCAGACAACCTAAAAATAATTCTTAAAAAGGTAAAGTTGAACTAACTTCTATAAAAGCACTATAATTGTGCTCACACCCGAATGAGTAGTCAAGTTTTTCAAACAAAAATTACTGGATGAGTAGTCAAGTTTTTCAAACAAAAATTATTACAGTTTTTCAAATAGTCAAAATCAGCACATGCCAAATCGAAATAATACCCAATAGAATTTTCTTACCCACTTCAAACCAACTAATCCCTTTACACAAACCCACTACTAACTCTAATAAGAGACAGACAGACAAAAGTTTTTTTTTTAATAACCAACTTTTTTAAACAAAAAATACAAAACAAATTAATATTTTAGGAAAATTACCCACCTAACTATATTTTGGGGTGTTTTCCACGGCGCCTCCTATTTTTTTTAAATTTTATTTACCTGCAGATTTAGTGTTACCTACGGATTTAACTGCAAATTTACCAATGAAAATAATTAATGTTTGGTCTGCAGATAAATTCGCAGATAACACTACATTTGCAGATAATTGAAAAAAAAATTTAAAAAAATAAGAGATGGAAAACATCCCAAAACATATTGGATAGGTAATTTTTTTTGAAATATTAGTTTGTTTTGTATTTTTTTTAAAAAGTTGGTTATTAAAAGAAAATCTTTACACAAAACTCCAACTTCACCAAAGACAGACCAAGGCTTGCAAGAAGACCACGCCTGCACTTAAAATTTCACACCAGGCACCCACCACCCAATCCCTCATACGAACCACCAGAATTATTTTTATTTAGGATTAAAAAACATCCTCCTAATTGATATATAAAATGGATTAGATCATGCCCATACATTCTCCTAAGACCCGGTATACCAAGAGCACTCCTAATTATCTTAACCACACCTTCGTTGAACCAATTAGAAATACTACCCACTATGGAACACAACAAAGAAATCGCTCTCCAAAAGTTAATACTCAACATTGACCCCATACACGACCTCTTAAAGATGACACCACAACATATTCCGACTTCAGGCTTTGTTTGCCAATTTAAAGGAGAAGGAATGAGAAGACTTTAGAAAATAGGAAGAATTAGGTGAAAAAATTAAAAAGATTTTGGATATGAGAGTTTTTGAGGTTTGATTTTATTATGAAAATTTCTTTACCCACCTCCCTATGGGTGGTCACCTCCTGCGAAAAATCAAAACTACCCCTGCTTCGGAAGTTCATTTCCGAAAGCGTGTTTTTTTTAAAAAAATTGACTTACTTCGGAAGTTCATTTCCGAAACAATTATTTCGGAAGTTCACTTCCGACACTACAAAAAAACTCATCTCCAACGACATATTTAGCGACGTGGAGAAAACGTGGCTAATAAATTCTTGTTGCGACGTGAATACAACGTCGCCACCTATATTAATTTACTTTACAGTATTAAAGTGGTTGGGAGTCAGACATGGGTTTGTGTGAAAAACAGTTGCGACGTGAGTTGCACGTCGCTACATTAATTACATAAATTAATTCATCACACCCCATAACGTTCAAATGAGGGAATATTCAAAATTTTGAAAAATTTGGTGGTGACATTATTGTCACGTCGCTACATTTATAATTCAAAATGGGGGGAAACATGATTTGACAGAGTGGCAGCGTAAGTGACCGTTGATTAATTAAATATTACCGTTTGCTTGTTGCGACGTGTTTAGCACGTGGCAAATAGCGAGGTTTGATGCACGTCGCAACAATGTGTATTAATGCAACCAATTCACTTCACTTCCCCACACCTTCGTTTCAAATCCATTTTCGTTTCAGCAACTCTCCCCCAAAACCAAAACCAGCAACCTTCCTCTCAATTTCATTTTCATTTCATCAACAATTTCGTTTCAGCAATATTTTTTTGACATCTTGGGTAATTAAGAGGTTGCATCAGTATTATGAGCTAATTTTATTCTTGATTCTGTTTTTAATATATATTTTTTTTTTGGTATAGATTTAGATTTGAAGAAGGAGGAGGAGAACAATTTCGTTTCAGCAATATTTTTTTGACATCAAAGGTAATTAAGAGGTTGCATCAGTATTATGAGCTAATTTTATTCTTGATTCTGTTTTTAATTTTTTATTTTATTTTTGGTATAGATTTAGATTTGAAGAAGGAGGAGGATAGTAAATTGAAGAAGGAGGAGGAGAGTAAATTGAAGAAGGAGGAGTAGATTGAAGAAGAGGTAAGTAAATAAAATAGATTTTTAATGTGATTTATAATGATTTTTGGTATAGATTTATAATGTGATTTTTTTAGTAGATTTATTAAGATAATATGTATGTGTTTGTATAGATTTTTTAGTAGATTTATTAAGATAATATGTATGTGTTTGTATAGATTTTTTAGTAAATTTATTAAGATATGTATGTGTTTGTATAGATTTATAATGTGTTTTTATATATCGTAAAACTATTAGAAAAAAATTGATATATTAAAATTGTTATATCTTAAAAAATAAAATAGAATATAGTGAATAAAATAAAAACGAAAATTAAATATATTTTTTATTAATATTTTTAAAACTATTAGAAAAAAATTGATATATTAAAACTATTATTAAAATTATTATATATTATTATTATTATTAAAACGTATTTTTTGTTTAATATTTTATAATATATAAAATAGATTATTATAAATATTAATATAATTTTAAAAAGAATATAATAGTTATATATATATTATAAAGTTTTCATTTTTAAGAATATAATATAGATATATATTATAAAGTTCTCACTTTAAAAAATAGATTATTATAACTTAAACAAATTTTATATATTCAAAACTAATATAATAGTTATATATCATTTTTAATTTTTAATTTTTTAATAGATTTATTAAGATAATATGTATGTGTTTGTATAGATTTTTGATAGATTTTTGTTTTTTTGTATAGATTATAGTATATTTTAAAAAAATAGAATATGTATTATATTTATATATTTTAAAAAGAATTTTTATATATGTTATGTATATCATATATTTAATAAAAACATTTTTTATTTTTATTTTTTATTTTGTTCTTATATAATAGATTTAAAACTGAATTTGTATATATGTTATAAAAACATAATATGTATGTGTTTGTATATTTCCAAATATAATAGTAATATTTCTTATTTCTTATTTTTTATTTTTATTATTATGTGTGTAATAAAAACATAATATGTTTATTTTTATTAAATAATATTTTCAATATATGTAGTTTAAAATGTGTAGTTAAAAAAAATAATTATTGTATGGTTAAAGATGTTCAATATAACGTGTGTAGTTAAAAATATTAGTAGTATTGTTATTAAATAATATTTTTAAGAATAGTAAATATTAACTAGTATACGTTTAAGAATAATATTATCGGTATTATCGATAATACTAACTCAAAATGACAATGATTGTATAAATGTGCAGTATGGAATATTATCGGTATTATCGTAGTTGGATGTACGATAGAACATTTCCAGGAAGAATGGGACTTAAACCCAATTTTATAGTAGGAGTTGAAGGGTTTATCAGTTGGGCGTTTGCTCAGGAATTATGTCGAAGCGAAGGAGGAGTTAGGTGTCCCTGTCTTAAATGTGAATGTAGACCAATAATTAGTGACCCACAGGAAATAACAGCTCATTTGCATAGAAGGGGTTTCATTGCAAATTATTGGGTTTGGACGTTTAACGGTGAAGAACTGCCTAGTAACGTACCAGAGATTAGCAACTCTCATGCTTCAAGTAGTCGGCCGCCTGTGGAATATGAGGAAAACTTTAATCTGATTGGTGACATGGTTGAGGATGCTTTTGGTGTGAACGTGACTTATGATGAGCCTGAAGATTTTGGTGGGGAAGAGATGCCGAATGAGGAAGCGCAGAAATTTTATCAGTTGTTGAATGAGATGAATACGCCGTTGTTTGATGGATCGTCTGACTCAAAGTTATCAATGTGTGTGAGATTGTTGGC
Source organism: Vicia villosa (assembly GCF_029867415.1). Lineage (NCBI taxonomy): Eukaryota > Viridiplantae > Streptophyta > Magnoliopsida > Fabales > Fabaceae > Vicia > Vicia villosa. The sequence continues at coordinate 48,941,612 of NC_081184.1, forward strand.
CGCCAAGGCAAATTGGAATGTTCCTGATAAGTGTTTGGAATTCTTCGTAAAGATGATGTTGGACTCAACTGCAATGAAAGACAACTTGCCTACAACATTTTATGAAGCAAAGAAGTTGGTGTCGAAGTTGGGCTTAAGAGTAAGAAAGATTGATTGTTGCATTAATGGTTGTATGTTGTTCTACGACAATGAGTTTGGTACTCAAGATGGGTTGTTGGAGGAATGTAAGTTTTGTATGAGTCCAAGATATAAAGTTCCAAGTAGAGCCGTTAACACTAATCAAGACCGTGTAGCAGTAAAGTCCATGTTTTATCTTCCGATAATACCAAGGTTAAAAAGAATGTTTGCTTCAATGCACAGTGCAAGTCAAATGACATGGCATCACACAAATAACACAAGTCCAGGCACTATGCGGCATCCATCTGATGGCGAGGCATGGAAGCACTTTGATCGGATGCATCCTGATTTTGCCGCAGAACCTAGAAATGTCAGGTTGGGATTATGCTCTGATGGATTTACTCCATATGTCCAAGGGTCGGGAACTGCATATTCTTGTTGGCCAGTTATTGTAACCCCTTACAACCTCCCTCCTGAGATGTGCATGACAAAACCATACATGTTTTTGACGTGCGTCATTCCAGGACCTTCGAGTCCAAAAGCAGGAATTGATGTGTATTTACAACCTTTAATTAATGATTTGAAGAGATTGTGGATTGGAGAATGGACTTATGATATATCATGTAAAGAAAACTTTACAATGCGAGCTTCATTGATATGGACCATCAACGACTTTCCAGCATATGGCATGTTGTCTGGTTGGGGTACGCATGGCAAAATGGGTTGTCCGCATTGCATGGGAAACAACAAAGGGTTCACGTTGGATAAAGGTGGGAAAAGCTCGTGGTTTGACTGTCACCGCAGATTCCTACCACGAAATCACTCCTATAGAAGAAACATGACAAACTTTAAAAAAGATGTACGAGTGAAAGATGCGCCTCCGCCTCGATTGTCACCATGGGCTATATGGGAACAAGTTAGTGAGCTACCAAAATTTACAGATACTGGCAAAGAATGCCGAATTGAAGGATACGGAGTCACGCACAATTGGACAAAAAGAAGTATATTTTGGGACCTCCCGTATTGGAAGGATAACTTGTTGCGCCATAATCTAGATGTTATGCATATTGAGAAGAATTTTTTTGATAATGTATTTAACACAGTGATGGATGTGAAAGGCAAAACGAAAGATAATGAAAAGGCCAGACAAGACATGGAAAAATGGTGTAACAGAAGAGAGTTGGAGTTGAGGCCTCTACCGAATGGAAAGTTATTAAAACCCAAGGCTTGTTTCACTCTGACTTCCCAAGAAGCTAAAGCTGTTTGTCGATGGCTAAAAGATTTGAGAATGCCCGATGGCTATTCATCAAATTTATCAAGGTGTGCTAACCCTAACACTGGGAAGTTGCATGGAATGAAAAGTCACGATTGTCACATTTTCATGGAACAATTGTTACCAATTGCATTTGGCTCGCTACCCAAACATGTTCTTGATCCACTAACTGAAATTAGTCAGTTTTTTAGAGATATTTGTGCGTCATCTTTAAAAGTGGAAGACATCATGAAGTTGGACCAAAACATTGCAATCATTCTTTGTAAGTTGGAACAAGTATTTCCGCCTGGTTTCTTTGACTCCATGGAACATTTACCTGTGCATCTTGCATATGAAGCTTTTCTTGGTGGACCAGTTCAATATAGGTGGATGTATCCGTTTGAAAGGTTCATGGGTGATTCAAAGCGATCAGTGAAGAATAAAGCAAGAGTTGAAGGTTCTATATGTGCACATTACCTGCATCGAGAAACATCACATTTTTGCAGTCATTATTTCAATCACTTGATGTTAACTCCTAGAACCATACGGAATCCGGTAAATGTCAACCAGAGGAGTCAATTCACCTTATCGGTATTCGGTCTTCCAGGTCGACCTTCTGGAAAGAAGAGTGTGCATTGGTTGACCCAGAAAGAAATGCAATCCGCACATGTCCATGTCTTGATCAACTGCGTTGAAGTTAAACAATACCTTGAGTAAGTTTACCCAATAGTTTTTTTACCTTTGTTGACAATGTCTGTATACCAAACTTATTTAACTTATGCTGTATATTTTGTAGGGAATTTCACAATGCCTATTTTCATAGTACCGGTGTACAGTCAACATCTGGCGTCATTCATGCTCAATTTCCCTTATGGTTCAAGCAAAGATTGTCTACCGTGTTTCCACCAACTCCATAAATACTCCATTTGAGAAACTTAGCAGAAGGCCCTATCCAAAGCGCAAATGATTGGCACACATACTTCGTGAACGGATATAAGTTTCACACTGAGGCATGGACCGAAGGGAAAAAAACCATAAACAGTGGTGTATTTGTAAAAGGAGTTACAGATGGTGGTGAAGATGACTTTTATGGAGTTATTAAACATATCTACGAGTTGGTATACCATTACTTGGATTCAGAAAATAAAGTTGTCTTGTTTTATTGTGAATGGTATGATCCAAATAGAGGCACCAAAATAGACAGGTCATACGGTACTGTTGAGATTCAAATGAACCGGAAATACAAAGAGTATGATCCTTTCATAATGTCAAATATTGTTAGGCAAGTTTATTATGTACCTTATCCTTCATTTGTGACACGTAAAAGAGGATGGTGTGTTGTAATAAAAACAAAACCCCAAGGTCATATTGAAAACGGAGATCAAGTAGAAGATGTTGCCTATCAAGTTGATGATGTTGATCAAATTAATGAAGTGGTTGCAGCTGAAGACATTACAAGTTTGAATGACACAACTGTTGAGGGACATCAAGTTGATGCATCTATATTGTTGGTTGAAAATAATGTGGATGAAGAGAATGATGAAGAGTTTGAATCCGATGACAATAATGAAGAGAATGACGAAGAGAATGATGAAGAGAATGACGAAGAGAATGACGAAGAGAATGATGAAGAGAATGATGAAGAGAATGATATGGATAGCGAAGATGAAGAATAACTAAACATTGAATGTAATATCTAATTATGTGTTAAGTAATATCTAATTATGTGTTAAAGAATAACTATTTATGTGTTAATGAATATCTATTTATGTGTTAATGAATATCTATTTATGTGTTAATGAATATATATTGATCTTAATGAATTTATTATCTTTGTTGGTGAATAATAAAATAGGTAACATGCCATCTAAGAGTAAAGATAGTGGTAGGAAGTCCCAACGTCCGAGGATAGTAGTATGTGACGCGCCTCACACAGCAGCGTGTCCCCGCCCTCAGAGTCATGTTGATCCTATGTCTCTAGCCAGTACTCAGGCTTTTACCCCATTACTCTCCTCCCACACATTCCCGTCTGGGGTACCTGCATCTTTCCAGTACTCAGCGGTACCTCCATCCTTCCAGCATCCTGGTGTGCCATCGTCCTTCCAGCAGGCAGCAGGACCTAGCTTTCCATTCACACATACTGGTGTGCCCCCTCCCAGCTTTCCATTCTCCCATACTGGCATGCCTTCATCCTTCCAGCAGACTGGAGGATCTGGTTTTTCATATCCCATCCTGATGACTTCATCCTTCCAGCAGACGGGAGGGTCCAGCAGTACACGTCCGACACAGGCTGGACGATCTCCTAGTCCACGCCCCACACAGGCTGGACAATCTCCCCGTCCACGTCCCACACAGGCTGGACGATCTCCTAGTCCACGCCCCACACAGGTTGGAGGCTCACGCACCCCACATCCCACACATGTACCAGCACGTGAGGTTGATGAGGCAGTTGATGAGATAGATGGAGCTGATCTTCGTGGGAGGGATGATCCTGATGAGATTCATGTGATTGACGGCAGATTTTGGATTCAGCCCGAAGGAAGCAAGTAAGTTTCCTATTTAAAAACTTTTATAGTATGTATACTTTTTCATTTTTTTTATAAATTTATATCTAACATTTTCATTTTTTGTTTCAGTTTTACGCCGAGTCGGACAGCTGCTAGGGTTGTTAACTATATAATTCAGCAGATGTATAAATCAGCTTTTAAGAACTATGGGGACGTCAAAAATAAAGATGGATGGTTTAGAATGTTTAAGGTATTGTTATTTATATATGTTATGCATTTAATTTATTGTTTTAGTTATAGTTATTTAAATAAAATTCTCATTATAATTACTTAACATTTTATTTTAATGTCATACATTATTGCAGGAGAAATGTGTGTGGGATCCTTTGAGTGAAAAAAGTGTTCAGAAAGTTTTCAACACCAGATGCTCTAAAAGAATGTCTGATATGCTGCGGCGAGTAAGGGAGAATCATGAGCTTCATGGCATCCGTCCTAACTGGATAGGCGAGGAGGTTTTTCATGATCTTGTTACATATTGGAGGAGTCCAGAATTCCGGGCTAAATCAGAAACTTTTAAGAAGATGAGGGCATTTGAAAAGGGCGGTTGTGTCAATACAGTTGGAAGTATTAGCACCGCCGATCATGCCCGACGATTGGTAAAAATTTTAAATTTTTTAAGTTACATCTTTATTCATAATATATTTTACTAATTATTTTTAATTATATTATTTAGGCTAAGGAGTTGGGGAGAAAACCATTGATGCCTGAGCTGATTTCGAGGACCCGGACAAGGAGATCGGGAGGTTTTGTCGATGAGCGCACGAAGTTGTATCTTGTAAGTGAAATTTACGTTGTTTATTTTTTTTAAATTAATACAAAATTTGTGACGTGAATTTCATGTGGCAATTGATAAATTGCCACATTAAAATCATGTGGCAAATCATAAGTTGTGGCGTGAAAATCACGTGGCAACTTTTTAATATATTTTAATTTATAGTATATACATATTTAATTAGTATAATTAAATATGCATTTAAATATTTAACTTACATTTTTTCATTGAATATCTGTGCAGGAAGATTATGATAGCCGACTTGCCATTTTTCTGGAAAATAATCCTCAATTCATGCCAGCAGAGGGGGAGCCGCTAAATGCGGATGTTGATCACTATACATGGTGTGAGGTTATTAAAGAAAAAGGACCTAATGGTTGCTTTTTTGGTGCTGGAAATTTGGCGGCCAGCTATAGACGTGGTGACCGCAATCTGTTTCAAAGACTTCAGGATGGAGAGGGTGGATCGCGTCAACCAAATCTGACACAGGAACAAACTGAATTGGTAAGGCAATTGGCGAGACGCGAAAGTGAGGCCCAGATCGAGATGATGCGGAAGAAGCAGGCTGATATGGAGGAGCAGCATGCGCGACAGATGGAGGGCATTATGAAGAAGCAAGCTGAGATGGAGGAGCAGATGAGACGGTTTATGCAAGGAGGTGGAAATTACAGTAATGCTCCTCCTCAAGAGCCGGAGGATGACGGGGTGGCTGATGATTTTAATCCGGATAATTATTTTCCGGATGATGCCTCTTGAAAACATTTTGTATTTTATTTGTTTTTAATTTATTTTTATGTAAAATATTCTACATTTTAATTCATTAAAGTATTAGTTTTAAATTTTTAGTTTTAATTAATTGAATTTATTATATAATGTTTATTATATGAATTTATTTTATACAAATTTATTATATAAATTAGTTTTTATAGATTTTAATATATAAATTTTATTTTATAGGTTTTATTATATAAATTTTATTTTATAAATTTTATTATATAAATTTTATTATATATATTTTATTATATATATTTTATTATATATTAATTAATTATAAAAAATATATAAAACAAAACAAATCTAGCGTGAATTAATTTTTTAAAAAAAAAAGCATTTAATGTAGCGATGTGGTATACACGTCGCTACATTGGTCAACAAACACACTGTCCCACACCTGCCACGCCTGCTGTGTGTGCAGATAGATGTTCCCCATGCAACCCTGTTGCGACGTGGGAGGCACGTCGCTACTTTCTGACGTTGTCTCCACGTCGCTACAAGTTGCCACTTTGGCTCCTGCGACGTATTCACTCACGTCGCTACTTTTTTGTTGCCACGTGATATTCCATGTTGCGTTGTGCTGATCACGTCGCTGCAGAGGACTTTTTTTGTAGTGCGAAATACTGCGATTTCTGCAGATTTATCAAAACACTCCCCCTCCCCCAATCATTTACCCTAAATCAAAACAAAAAGTGGCAGAGGCGAAAATTTGTGCAAACAGAATTCCAAAGCTGCATCAAGGCTCCAATCACACTGCTAAACAACATTCAAAAGCCCTCAATCCTAACACTTTGTAAGTTTTGAAATTTTTAGATCTATTATTCAAATGCATGTTATTTAGGGTTTTAATTGCATAAATGATATATGGCTAGGTTGTTAGTAGTATTTAGGTTGTTTAGAAGCATTTTGATTTGGTTTGAAGGTTGATTTAGGGGTCTGCCATGGAAGTTGCAGGAAATTGCATCGCCGGGGTGTTTCGGAAGTTCATTTCCGAAAACACCTCCATCCCAGTTTTCGGAAATGAACTTCCGAAATATATCAGAAGTTCAAATTTTTTTGTTTTTTATTTTGTCTCGCATATTAATCGATTTCAATTGTTTACAGGAACATGTCTTCTAGAGAGGGCGCTAAGGAAAGAAAGGATTCTTCAAAGAAAGAGGTGAAAAAGGTGAAGGAGGTGAAGGAGAAGAAGAAGGTTTCGACCGGCTCTACTTCTCGTTCCCAGGGGGCCCGGGGCCCGGATGCTCAAGCTCAGTCTTCAGGCGTGAGAGTCGTGATCAACGCTGATGGTTCTGAGACTGAGTGGGATGAGGATTGGTATAATTATCTTCATTCGGAGGAGTTCGCTCGTCGGGAAGAATAACGTGTTTTTTTTTGTTTGATGTGTATTTTGTAACGCTCGTCGGGCAGAATAACATGTTTTTGTTTTGTTTTGTTCTGATTTTGGATTGTATCGCACAGTGTATTTGTATTGGATTTATCATGTTAGTTTTTGGAAGTGGTAACTGGGGTCGGAACATATGACGGATGAGGTGGATGTCTGGAGGAAGTAGAACTGGAGATACGTCCACCACGAGACAAAGTAGCCAATCAATGTAAGCTATAGTTTATGATTATCATTTGGGGAGGTCATTTCTAAAAAATCAAGATTAAAAATAATAAGATTTTTTTTCCAATTTTTTGTAATGACGTCCCCTGATGATAATGATAAATTATAGCTTACATTGATTGGCTCCTTTGTCTCGCGGTGGACGTACCTCCGGGTCTTCTTCCTCCGGACATCCACCTCCTCCGTCATATGTTTCGGCTCCGGTTACACCTCCTCCGTCATTTGTTACTTTCAGTTGTACGTATTTTTATTAAAATAATAAATAAACCTTTTGAAATTTGGAAGCCTTTTTTTCTCCCCACCACTCTCTCATCCCCACCTACCCGTGTTTAACAATATGTAACTTTAATTTTATGTAATATTATCGTTGTAATTTTCACCCGATTAAATAAAGCGAATTGTTCATTTTCTTCTGTCCAGACCTATTTTCGGAAGTGCATTTCCGAATTCCTCCAAGGGGGTGCGCTCGGAGATGAACTTCCGAAACACCACATTTTCTGAAAAGTGACTTTATTTCGGAGATGCATCTCCGAAATCAATATTTTATATTAAAAAAAACACGTTTTCGGAAGTTCATTTCCGAAAACACTTTTTTTCCAAAAAAAAGTACCGTTTCGAAAATGAACTTCCGAAACAAGGGGTATTGTGGTAAATTCACCAGGGGTGGGCAAGAAGGTTAGGAGGTGGGTGAAGAAATTCTCTTTATTAATAACACCAAAAATTCCATAAAATTAAAGAACTCAAAATTTAAAAATTTTGTAAGGCTTATATAAATTTTTCAAATATCTTTTAAATTGTTATACTATTCTAAAAATTAAAAATTTAATAATAATAATAATAATAATAATAATAATAATAATAATAATAATAATAATAATGACTATTTATCATTTTAAACAATTTTTTATTTTTTTTTAAAGACCACCCTAACTTACCTAAACACTCTTTAGGTCATCTAGCCTCTCCTATAAAAAGTGCCTATATGCAAAACAACAATATTAATTCTTTCAAACCGAGGGAACTCACCATACAATACAAAAAATTCTTGGCTAAATCCAAAAAAGCACCCTCCACATCAATACCAAAATGAAAGTTTTGGAGAAGTCGACACTTAGAACAACTCAAAGCTTAAAGCTCTTAAGAACAATCTTAATAGACTAACTAACAATTAACAATCTAAGTTTATCATCAACAATTATTTTCATTAAATAATTATTGTATTAAATGTAAGATAAACTGAAGACTAATATAAAAAGAAATTAATAAAGATAAGTTGAGAATTGTATACTTGGTGAAACGTTGAATCCTTGTTGTCTCAATAATCTGAATAGCACAGCAAGAGAGTAAATGTTGTCTTCAAAAATAGTTATTTTTCCATTCTCAACATAATTCTTGTGAATATGTTGCAAAACATCTTCAATCTCATGTTCAAAATGATGGCTCAAACCCAATCGACATATTGAATCAATTAAGTGGACTTTCTCCAAAGAATTCTCGGTATTTAAAATAAGCATGTGCTTCACATCGTTTTTTACCATTTCAATTTGTTCCACAATATTTGGATCAAGTTCCTGCGTGGGTTTGAACAAACTTATTCAAGTAATCAAAAGATTATTCATATGATCCAAAGATAGAGTACTATTTTATCTAACCCTTATTTTTTATAATCATTATGCAAAACAATATACAAGGTTACATACCATAGATTCAGATTCGGAAGCATATCGAAGGAAATAATCTCCCCAAACACTTGCTGAAAATCAGCAACATTTCTATGCAAGTTAGATTTGGAAGCCGAAGCACACATACTAAGATGGTGAAATGAATAGACTTTTCACTCTATATTTTTTCAACTTTAAATATTTTGGGTTGGAATAGGCCTATAAATCTAACTATTTATAGTAAACTTTAATGAATTAATGTGTTCCAAGTCTAAAGTTAGAGATATATTATATAACCCTTCACAAACAATCACTTACTCACCCATAGTGATTCATGTGTTCCAATCGGTCCAATATTGCTCATGAGACTGGTTATGTCCTTAATTGACACTTATCTTTCAAGTATTACAGAATAGGCACGTGGCCATGAACCATGTGACACTAACTGCCAAAAGGGGATGTTTTTTTCCTAACTCACAGTCTGCCACAGTCTGCCACATCAGTTGCTGTCTCTATAATATTTCACATCAGCAAGCCTCAACCCTCCTTCAACCGATCCTCTTCCTCTTTCAAAACCGTTTCCAAATTGTTTCTCCACTTCAATGGCGGTTATAAAATTGAAGCATCAAAACCACCCTCTCACAATCCACAATCCATTTTCTCTTTCTCTTTCTCACTCGGGTCTCTCCACTTCAATGGCGGTTATGAAATTGAAGCATCAAAACCACCCTCTCACAATCCACAATCCATTTTCTCTTTCTCTTTCTCACTCGGGTCTCTCCACCGTCATTGCCAAACCTAACGGCGCCTCAGATGACTATCTTTCGTCATCTCTTGGCCATTGGCAGAATTGAGGTTCCAATCCTGATCATGGCTTCATCCTTGCTTTCAAAAATATATGATTGAATATTGAATTGAACTCTTGTAGTTTGGTGTTTTTATTGATTGTAATGTAAAATTAGTTTCAATCTTATTACTTGATGAACTGTGCAAGTATGAAATATGCTGACAAATCCGATTCAATTTCAGGTTGGGACTGGTTGGAACCGTCAAGGTATCATCTTTTGTTTCGGATTGTTATTTTCTCCTTCACATTCATTTACCATCATTATTTCACTGACTGTGTATGCTTTTGTTTTTTTAACTTTCAGTAATCTGCTACATGTGGTTATGTCATATTTATTCATATTTCATTCTTTCTTAGGAAGAAAGACTAAGAAACCTACGACAACGACTAGAAGTCCCTTTTGATGGTTCTAAAACAGAGCACCAAGTATGTATATAATGTTTTTCTTATCTAATCACACGATTGGTTTTTCTTTCTATATTGTGTTTGTCCAATCCTACAGTCGTTTTCATATGCACCTCTTGATACCGTTTATAAATTGAGTTTGCTTACATTTGTAAATTGAGTTTCTTTACATGGATGAATTATCAAGTGGCCAAGAAAATTGCTCTACATGTCTATACAACACATATATCTAATTTATCCATAGCATGCTTTTGAGATTCTATAATACAGTAGTTGAAAATAAATTTGTAATTCACATTTTATTTTATTTTGATAAAGGATTACATTTTCAAATCCCTTTTCCGTTGTTGTGTAGGAAGCTCTTTTACTATTGTAGAGATTGGCTTATCTTGATAGGGAGCGTCCTTCACTTAAATCAGATCTTTGGAAGGAAATGGGATGGCAAGGTTCAGACCCTTCAACAGATTTTAGGTGTGTGATCAAAAGCTATATGTTTTGCTTTAACGAGATGGGGTAGGGGCATGAATATGAATAGGGTTTTAATCAGCTATAGATTAGATACTCAAAATACTATAAGACTATTAAGTAAGGATTCATTGACTTAATAATGGGCGGTGACTTAAAATATTCTGATCCTTATTGGTTAGACACTCAAGGTTAATCAATCGTTTCCGTTTCCTTTATTTATTATTCACTACGATACTGTATCATCTCTTCGATTTGTTCTTATTGTATTATTGATCGATCGATCGTTACACATTGTTTTTATGTATTCTGAATTTCGCTTATTCTTCCTTCGATTCATCAATTACATCGTTTAATTTGTGTTTTGGTTTATGACTAACAATTGTTCAATTTCTGATGTCATCACTGCAGGATCTATCTGCTATTTTTTTGTTAAGTTATTTTGTTGTTTAATTGGTTTATTTGATTGCTGTTGTTGTGATTTTTTGATGCTGATTTGATTGATAATTTGAATGTCATAAATCGTCTTACTGATGTGTTTTTGATCATTATATTGTTGAATTTTGCGGAATGAACGGGTATCTGGACCTGTCATGCTGGCATATGGTATGAATGGGGATGCTATGTTTTTCCATTATATGCAGGATACTGTGTTGGAGCTTGAGACTACCTGGTATATCTGAAACTGCTGCAATTTTTACTGGGGTTGATGTTACCAAGGAACCCATTCCTGTTTTACCAACTGAGCATTATAATATGGGTGGTATCCCCACTAATTATCATGGAGAGGTACATTGTTGAAACAAGCTTCTTAAACTTTGAAGTTAGACCTCCAATTGAAAAAGAAAACGAAAGCCTAAGGATAGAAATTATAACAAATGGAGATTAAAAGTCCAATGTAAAATGTAGCATAATAATCAAACTTCCATTTTTTATGGCTTTTCAGTTTCTTCAAAGACACTTCTACAAAGACCAATTGCAGGTTCTCAAGTACCCTTTTGTCCAATTGACAAGAAGATGCTTGATTGTTGGTCACATATTGAGCCAGGAACTTTCAAAGTCCGGGGCATAGCTTATTTCAAGTAAGATTTAGATTATGAATATAATCTTTTTTTTTATGAGTAAGAATTGAACACAGTATCCTATGGTGTGTTTGGACCAACGCTCCAAATTGGAGCTTCTATGCTTTCGCGTTTTTTCAGCCTTGGAACGCGAGAAATAGCATGGAAACGCTGTTCCAATCACACACTAAGCCACATTATCAAATTCATATACAAAGTAGTTGATTTAGGTGTTGTTCTTTATGACAGGTACATGAAGAAGGAGTTGGCTCCTAACTATTCTGCATATTATTTGTTTGGAGTTGATGTTTTTCTTATCTCCGCAAAAAAATCGACCATATAGCTCGGTTTGTCGAACTTCCTGCTATTAGTTCATTAGCTAAATTTCCACCCATTCTTATTGTTAATGTTCAGGTACTTCTTACTTAACCTTAGTCATACTCTTCCATGCTGGAAAAATAAAATAAGAAATTATTTTTATATAGTGGAATACTTTTGTTTTTCAAAGTGAGTCCACCATAAAACAAATTTCATGCTCAAGTAAACATGGATTAGAATTGGATCATCAAGAGTATCAAAACCATTTGCTAAAGTGAGTCAAGGGTAATTAAGGATAACCATTCAGTGAAAACTGAAGGATGCTGATACTCTATAGTATTTATCGTCATAAGAATACCTGACCAACAATATTGAACCTGAAAAAAAAAAGGAGTAATCATTCAACGCAAACCAGAAAAGTTTCTGTAGGAAAACAAATCTAGCAGTGTACATTAGAAAACAGCATACTAGTTCCTTGACAAAATGATTGAACCTGAAAACAATAGAAAAAATCCAATAAATATTCAACCTAAATACTATATATATATATTACAAACAATGTAAGTTCAAAACAAAAACATAACACTGATTATAGGTACAATATCAATCCCAGCTAAAGAATTATTGTAAAAACATCTAATGCTTCAATTTAAAACCAGTGCGTAGTTTTAGATATAAAACCAATATAAACATAATACCTAGAAAATCATATATTATCACTCAAAATCATCAAACCAATTTTCTATTCTAAAAACCCTAACCACAAATTATCTCATTTTCATTATCAACACCAACAAAATCAAAACCCTAACTTTCCCGTTCTTGAACCCATTGCCTTACATTCAAAAAAATTCCGTTATTGAACCCATTATCTTACATTTATCAAGATTCATACCTTTAATCACATTTTTCAACAGAAGATTGAAACCCATAAACTTATCTCCATTAAGATTCCTAGAAACCTTCATATCTTTAGTTGACGAAGAACCTAGCTAGAAAGCAACAGATGACACTTGAATAACCTAAAAAAACAAAAATGTGATTCGTTAAAATCAAACACGTAGAGACCAATCTAAAGAAAAAGCAAGAATGAAAAATAAAGTTGCAATTCGTAAAATAGAAATGATTTTAGAATGGAAGAAACCATAAATGCTTAAGGTGTTTGAGAATCAAAAGTAGAAGAAGAAGAAGAAAGTTGAAGGTTGAGTTGAAGAATGAGGAATGAGAGAGGTGGTTCTGGTGAGAGATAATAGAGGTTGTGTGGTCTGTATTTGCTGGGTTTCTACAGCAGAAAAGTGAGGTCTTGGGGGTAGCGAAATACTGTACACGCCAAAAAGTGTTTGGAGTTTCAAAAAACTGTACTTTTCAGTTAACATATTGTTCTACATAAACTACTAAGATAACATGTTTTTAAAAATTGTACAAAATGAAAGTATAATTGAGTTCAAACTAATAGTACATATTGGTTGCAAAAAGTAAATTTTGGACACAAAATGCCCCTAAATTGATGAGGTGGAGGACAAAGACAAAAGGATAAATTAATGTTTTCCAGAGCATTTAATTTTCTTATATTATAGATTAAATGCCCGCTTCTACTAATTATTATCATATAATATTTGTTCATGTTCAGGGGAACAAAGTTGAGGAGCCTTATGTTGTATTAGATTAAATAGCATTGACCACTCGAATTATCAACAACTATGGCTAATTCAAGATCCATTATAATATTATAATGGCAAAAGCTTTTGCATACTGTATCTTGGTATCAATTATTAATAATGATAGTTTTAAGATGAAGTCGCCATAATGATTTTAGAGCAAGTACTATTGAATCACTAAATTTAAGGATTTGAAATGGTTTTTTATAGTGATTGGTGACTGCATCAACTGTCGGTGTTTTACCTTATACGACATTGTCTCATTATCAAATCTAGCAACCAATGCTAAAGAAACACACAATTTTACTTGATTTATATATAATATAAAATAATTGAAATATTAAAATTAAAGTTTTAACGGGTCAATTACATCCAAACACGAAATAATATTCTATGGATACACACTGATACTTATAAGGTACGCATATATGGTACTGATATTAACACATTTAATTAAATATTAAATAATAACAAGAATAAGTTTAGATACGAAATAATATATATGGATACACACGAGTACTTATATGGTACGCGTATTAACAAATTTAATTAAATATGAAAAAAAGGGATATACACTGATAGTGTAAAATATAGTTTTACATTGTCAACCAATGACGATCATGAATCAGGACAAGTCAGACTGAAAATTTAAAAAAAAAAACTTGTATGACATGGCAGAACATTATATTCTAATTGGATGACAGTATAAAACTTTTTTACATTGTCAATGCATAACTATTAATCTCATTAAATACTGAATAATAACAAAAATAAGTTTACTATTCATATAAATATTTTTATAGATAATTCTAAAACAAAATTATTTATATATAGGAATAATTATACGATTGATTCAAATATTTTTATATATGAAATAATATATTTGATTTGTAAATTAATATTAATCAACTAATATTAACGGGAAGATGAAGTTAGTGATAAAAAATATTGAATATTAACAGAAATATTAAATTACTGATCAAAATATTAAATATTAACGGGAACATGAAGTTACTGATGAAAATATTGAATAATAACGGAAACATGAATTTACTAATTAGAAATATTGAATATTAACAATAACATGAAATTACTTATTTAAATATTAATATTAGTGAGAACATGAAATTATTGATCAAAATATTGAATAATAAACAGGAACATGAAGTTACAGATCAAAATATTGAATATTAACTAAAACATGATATTACTGATCAAAATATTAAATATTAACGAAAACGTGAAAAGTTTAATTTGGTATTAAAAAGTTTAGTTGGGTTTTTCTTATTACATTTTTATAAAATCTGATGTGGATTAAAAAGTTTAGTTGGTTTTTTCTTATATAATATAAAATTTTAAAAAAAATTTTAAAAATTAAGAAAAAAACGAATTTCTACATGGAAATTAAAATATTAAAAATTGTCACGTCGCTTGTCACATATGTAGATTTTATTGGAATTTTGATCCAAAGTCAAATTGGATGGAATCTTTTGGTGAGGGCTTCGAATTTTTTTTAAAGGGAGATAAATCAAAACACACTCATATGACAGGGGATAAAAGGTATTTATCCTTTATATTATTTGCGGCAGGGCCGGCCCAAACAATATAGAGACTCTGTTCTATTTTTTTAAATAGGCCCTCTAATAGAAAATTATTATTTTAAATCATTATATATTTAAATTATAAATAATATTAAAAATTAGATAAAATAATATATTTAAAAACAATATTTTTGTAGAAATTTAATATATATAAATGTGATTTACATATTTTTTTTATCAGTATCATTTTTTTCTTTATATTGTTTTCGTAGATCTTATAGACATTAAATCATTTTCCAATTCATATTTATACAAAAATAAGAACATTCACAAATTTAAATTTTAAATTTTTGTACATTTATGAAGTCATCAAAATTTAGATACATCATGCTAAGAACCTATTGCACTTCCATCAATAAAGTTAAACAATTTACAAATATAAATCTTTTATACAAAACATATATTAATATTTAAAAAAAAATTATATAAATATTTTATTAGGAGATAGTCAAGGAGAAAATTGAATAAGTAAGAAAGATTATAAAACATTATAAATACTATATTAAATTATACTAAAACAAGTTGTTAATAACTTAATTTGTTAATTTATTATAAATGTAATCGTAATTATTTAATTTAAAATAAATTGATTTACTGTTTAATATGTTAATACATAAATAATTGTAATTTTTATAATTTTTTTTTGCAATAGATTAAAGTGGCAATCTTTCATGAGAAGGATATCTAGCAAAAACGAATAAAAAAATTAAAAGAGCCATAGTGGTGGGGTCACACCCACAACTTTCCTACAAACAAAGACCTAGTTTTTAGCTATACATGCATTGCAGTACATTTATATTCTTTCTAAAAAATATATCATTATCTAGTGTCTTATTCTAAGTATGAGGCCCTTGTAATTATGAGGCCCTGTGCTGTGGAGCAGGTTGCACTGGCACAGGGCCGGGCCTGATTTGCGGAAGTTGAAAAATGGTCATCATGTGGTAGAAAAATGTGTGAGTTGGTCTATTTTTATAGATCATATAGAAGCCAACATTGTTTCCAACTCTTGTGCTAACTCATCTTGAATCTTCTCAAAACATCTACAACATACTTTTTATGATCAACCAATATGCCTCTTTCGGCTGTAGTAAATTATATCCCAAAAAAGCAGTACTATATTATTACCAAATCTAACATTTCTAATTTCTTAATTCTCTTTTTTAGCTTAGGTAAATTTTCAGTCAAATTTCAATGGTAAAATATGTGGAGCAATAATTGATCACATCCTTGAATGAGTACTTGTTTCAGTTAGTCATTTCAAAGTAAAGGTATGACAATTGAAGTATCCTTAAATGAGTACTTATTATGCTGAAGCAAATCAATCATGATTATCATGATTAATTGCAATGTATTGTTTCATTTCTTCACTTTTATGCACAAGTGTCTTACAACCTACAGTATCTCTTTCTTGAGAAGTGTTACAACAAGGATATCTTTCTAGCCAGAGTTATTTTTGTGAAATAATCGAGAAAGCTATAAAAAAAGCTTTGCAAGCACGACCAGGGATTGATGTGAATTTGGTTCATGCGTATCTTACGAGGGCCGTTGATCAAGTCGGTCCTAGCTTTTTAGAAATCTAGAATAAATAATAAATTTGAACCCCTAACAAAAAAAGACGGAGCAATTAATTTTGAATTTTCATATATAAAAAGAATAATTTTACTATTTAATATTTATCATTAAAAATTTTAATATAATCAAAATCACATAATTTTCTAAAACGATATAGTTAAAATAGTTTTTTTATAAATGTTTTACTTAAAATAACATTAAATTTAAGTGTTTTTTTTTTTACAAATTTAAGTGATATTTTTAATTCTAAAAAATTTATAACAAAATAATATTAAAATAAACTATATTTTATTTATTAATTTTTAAACAAGCTTAAAACTTTTATAAGGCTACTAAAATAGTTGAATTGTTAAAATAATTAACATAGGAATCAAACTAATGTTGCGTAACGACGATTCCCAAAATTGGGGGCCATCCGCTCTGCTACATGCTAGCTTTCATACATGAATGTAATATATAATATGAGTCATGCTACTTGTACACCAATATTTTGACACCGTATGCCCCACACCTTAGCTTTGAAACACATTTTAAGAATAGCACATTATTCAAGACAAGTAAAAAAATAATAAAATATAAGGAGAAGTACATTGTACCATATTTATATACGGTGTAGTTGTAATTGTAGATGTAAGCATATCATTTCTGTATATAATATATAATATAATAGTTGAAACTAATTATGAATTAATGCTTAAGCATTGAAACTATATATTTTATCATTTTGCTAGATTTTGTTAACGGAACTTTTGTAGTATATGCAATTCTTGTTTGAATTATTTATTTTATAAAAAAATTCCCTGTAACTTATAAAAACATTCACCGTGTTCTTACTATTTTAATTTTAGGGAATCATTGGTAATTATTGACAAATATCACAACATTTGAAAATAGTCCTCACAAAGTGTTTTCAATCTGCCACTTTTAGGGAACATTTTTCACTCGTTGCAATTTTTAACAAAACATTAAAAACATCGACTAAGATGCCACAGAAAGACGTCCCATTTTACTATAGTTTAGGCGTCATTTTATGAAAGTGTGTCCAAAAAACAATAAAATAACGGTCTATTAAATAATAGACAACGTTCGTACAGAGGAAACCCGAGAAACATCCCTTATTCTTTTAGACAATATTTTTCAAAATTCTGACAACGCTTTTCAATTGTTGTCAAAGAGGAAAAATATTGTAGTGATAAAAATTCATTATTTTCTATTTTGATTATTTTTTCACAATTACTACATAGTTTTTACTCTCATTTGGTATGTCTATTGTTTTAGTGATTCTCAAACATCTTCACTCTCATTAATTAAACATCTCTGTAACTTTCTTGAAGATGTTATAGAAGTATTTAGTATTTGGAGAGATATTTTTTCTCATTAATTTTTTTTCCTTTAAAATAATTCTCAAATGTATTTTGAAATATTCTATCATATACGTTTTAAGAATCGAACCACACTCCAAATTGCATCTAACTTACTTTTTCATGAACGAACCAAACACATAGAAATAGACTTTTATTATGTAAGAGATAAAAAACTTTTAGGAGAAATAACCACAAATTTAATCAAATTTGAAGATCAATTGACTGATATGTTTATAAAGTCTCTTAGGAGTTCTCGAGTGAATTACATTTGTAACAAGATCGGCTCATATGACATATATGATTAGCTTGAGAAGGAGTGTTAAGAATATTTGTATATAGAAAGTCTCACAACGACTATAGCGTATAAATAATATATATATATATATATATATATATATATATATATATATATATATATATAATTCAAATGTCTCTCACTCTCTTATAATTCAATAATTACTTGTGTACACATTTTTATTCGGTTGTACTAGTGTTCAATCTTTTGTGAAATTGTTTATGTATTAAAAAAAGGAGTTATCTGTGTTTTTTTTCTTTAGAAGCCTTTGAATTATGAATTTTTAATTACTTCATCATGTTCAACTTTTTGAAGTGTTGTGCTTTAAAATCCAGATTTTAGTTTTTGGGGAAATTTGTTGATTTCACTTTTGATCGATCAAGGAATATAAATTGTTTACTTTTGATCTTTTAGGATGTGTTTGGTTTAGGAGAGAAGTTGTGAAGAGAGAAGTATGTGAGAGAGAATGAGAAAAGAGAGAAAAATGTTAGAAATATGGTAGATTTAAGTTATTGTTTGGTATAATATAAAGAGAAGAGAAATAGAAGAGAGAGAAGTAGAATAACTTTTTAAATTGACAATATTGACCTTGGTCAAAAAAATAATTTAAATTATTTTTATTTTAATTATATAAATCAAATAATTAATTTCATTAAATTACCTTACTTTTTTTAATACACTGTATACTATTTTAATTTTCATTTAATATTGAATTCAATATTTTTTAATATTAATTCATTAATTACTTAATAAATAACTTAATTAAAGAAAATATTAATATTAATGTTGTTTTCCTATCCTTGTGATTCCAAATTGCATTTCAGATTCCATTGCACTATTTTCCATATCCTTAAAGCATATAATCATATTGAAAAAACAAGGGTATTGATGGAAATAATTAAAAAGCATGGTTCTCTTCCCCCTTTCTTCGCTGATTTGAGGAGAAATAAAAAG
Organism: Vicia villosa; assembly: GCF_029867415.1. Taxonomy (NCBI): domain Eukaryota; kingdom Viridiplantae; phylum Streptophyta; class Magnoliopsida; order Fabales; family Fabaceae; genus Vicia; species Vicia villosa. The sequence continues at coordinate 48,960,904 of NC_081184.1, forward strand.
GTGGTGGGATTCACCAAAATTTAATCTCTCTTCCCTACTTCTCTTGTGTCCCAAACACAAAAAGTAGATACTTCTCTTTCCCTTGTATCTCTCTCTTCCCTATCTCTCTCGTTCCTTCCTCTCTTGTATGAAACAACTCCATTAAAGTTCAGTGATCTTACCTTATTTTTTTGTTGTTGCTATCAATATCACATGGTTGTCACACTTAAAAAAAAGAAATTATTAATCAATTCAAGAAATTAACAACGATGGAATAAGCAATCTACAACATTTTCATCAAACTAAGATCAAATTGAAAAAAAGATCAATAAAAAAATTCTTGACAGTGGTTTTCAAAATATAATCACTAAATTTATAAAGATTTAGATTTGAAATAATAAAAATTAAGTCCATTTAACACCAATTGATTTATTTGTTGTGTGGGAAGGTTACCTTCTTTATTAGATTGATAAGGTTAAGTTTTTTTTGGACAAAATTGATAAGGTTAAGTTAGATTGATAAGGTAAAGTTAGATTGATAAGGTTAAGTATTAGTGAACACGCATGAGCTTTTTGAGATAATTAAAATTTATTACTAATAGTAATAAAAGTGTTTTGTAAAACATAACATTAACCAACACTATCAACATTTTATGAAAAAAGATAGGGAAAATACTCTACCATATACGCAAATCAACATTTTATAAGGTGTTAAACTATACGCAAATCAGCCTCACATACAAAAATACAAGATAATCCAAAAGTCAAACTACTCCTATAAAATTAACACCCAACCTTTTTCCAAGTACAACAAACCAAAATCTAGAAAATCATAATTGTGTTTTCCATCATCCCATTTATCACAACATATAGTTATATTGTTATGAAATTGTTAGGAATTTCATAATTATTATAGTCATGTTTTAACAATAACAGACTGAGACAAGTTTTTTAAATTAACTATTATATTGTTTACTGTGGAAATTGGAAAACAACCGCTGGTCCTCCCAATGTCTTAAAACTAAGGGTTACTTGCAAGGTCGACCAGTTGATCTTAAGACCACGTGCTAAAGTTTGGGATTGTGTCTGTTTTGTCGAAGTGTCTGCCTAGGAAACGGTTTTCCAAGGCTGATAACAAACACAATGTTTTTCCACTGAACGCCAGATTCGACCGACAGGTGACTCGTGACTGACGGGACAAACATAGACTTAAAGATTTTTAGTAAGAGTATGAACGTTCTGGCCTTGACCTCCTGGGGTGACTCGTGACCACCAGACAACGTCGATTCAAGGGTTGTTTTTAATCGTAACAACCGGTGTCAGCCTACTTGGTTAAAGTAAAAATGAAAAGACAAAGCAAATGCAGGTTAAAGAACACAACATAAGTAAAAGCTTTGAAACATACGATTAAAACATAAAGGGCTTGCATTGAAAATAAAGATGGTGATTCACATACATCAAGACTTTCAGCAACTCATTGTTCCTTAAGGGCGGAAATTGAGCAGAGTGTAAGCAAGCAGTTTGATTGTAATAGTGAACACCCCATTTTTCTACTTTATTCTGATCTATTTATAGGATTTACAAGAAATAACTGCCTAACATAATCTACGGCTAAGATTTGAATTGGCACCAACTGCTTCGTAAGATCTGTTTCTGTGTTTGGCGCTTTTGACACACGACCTTGGCCTGATAACCGTCCTTTAAAATTTTAAACTTTGAAATTTGAATTCTCGCGCTTCAGCAACTTCTGGTAACCGTATCCAGTTTCGACGTCTCTTTGACAACCGAAGGCTTGGTCTAAAAAAAATCTTCTAAGTATGGAATCTTCACATTCGACTTTCGTTTTCTGCTTCGAATGCAGACGATCTCGACACCCCTCTATTTCGACATTCACTTTATTCTTTGCTTGTAAGTTTTTCTTGTTAGGATGGAAGGGTCTTCTATTGGGGACACGTGTCCTGTTTCGTCTCCTGAATTTTCCCAGGGTAACAAAATGCCCCCTCAGAGATGCCATTTCGACCTGCAGGTGACATGCGTGAGAGAATGGCATCTATGAAAGCCCTGGGTTTGACCTAAACATTTCCACTTCCCTTGCTTCGACTTGAACGTTTACACTTACTCAGTGGGGTAGAATCACTGTAACGTCTTGTCCATGACGTCACACCATCATTACCTCCCCACGCTCCACTACCTCGAGACGTGGGCGCATATAATATGGTGTGATGACACCTTTTTCGTGGCAGTGGTGGGCTCCACGCACGCGAATTCTTAGCTCCACGTGCCCCCTCCTTGCCACGTCTGAGCCTGCAAGAAATGTAACGTCCCTCGTTGGCTATAAGTAGCCTCTTCTTTAAGGTCTTTTCTTTCTTCTCTTTTTTACTCTTTAGCCTTTCTTCTTCTTCTTCTTCAATTTTCTCTGTTTTATTTGCTTCTTCAAACTGTTTCAGTTTCAAAGAACTTTTTCATCAATGGCAGCCGCTGCTTCGACTACTTCTCCAGCCAAGACTTACGAGCTCCGTCTTGTCGACGACAAACCCTATGTTCCAGAACCTCCATTTGCCGACGAAAAAGCAAAGATTTGGCAATCTCAGGTACTTATCCCTTTTCAACTTAAAGGTGCACCTCTGTCTTTCTTAGGTCCATTACCTGTCGATGCTCCCTCTGAAATCTACACCACTTATGTGGAGCCTTCTTCCCTACCAGCAGAGAATCCAGACCATTGATATCCTCCCCAAATCCTTGTTCACTTCTCAAGAACTGTTGTGGATGTTCTTAATGACGAAGCCTGGGAGCATGTTCAAGAGGATTATGACAGCATATGGAATAATCGGCCTTCTATCATCTTTACCAATTTCAAACCTGTATTTCACTGCACTCATGAGTTCGAGATTTGGTGGCGAACTTACTTCGTTACTTTTGTCGGTGATCTTGATAAAAAGATTTCTGACCTGACTACTGCTATTGGTCGTTTGCAGGGTAAAACTACTCAATGTAAGGCCACTAACATCAAGCAGATTCAAGCTTTCCATAAGTACTTTGGGTGGTATATTTACCTACTGATCTTCGTCGAACCATTTCTCAAGCGGCTGAGGTGTTAAGGGAGAAGGTAACCAGCAAGATTCCTTCTTTAAAAATACCTGGTTACGTGAAGGATAAATATCTCTTCGCACTTCATTTTGCAAAATTTAAATTTCCTCCCTTGCCTACTAGCCCCTTGGCTTTGGCATTTCGACCGCCAATTTCGGATTGGTATTATTGTCCTTTGTCGGATATCCAGAATGCTTATAAGAAAAAGGTCGCTAGAGTGGAATCGATGAAGTGCAGTTTGAATAACTAACCGGGTGTTTTGCATATTGCTCCTCAATATGTGAGAACACTCACTTCCATCCCCAATGGTAACAGCTTCTTGGAAAGCTCCTTTCATTTCCTTCGACTCTTTGTGTTACTAACTTAGCCATATCTTTTAGCTATTCCTCTTGCAACTGCTAAGGGAATTCCTTCCACCAAACCTGATAAAGCCAACACTTCCAAAGCAAAGGTACATCTTCAAACTTGTGGATTTTTATCTTTATGTGTAGTTGTCGTTTAGTCTGACGTCTTCTCCACAGCCCAAACCTGATGCTCCTACTTCTGATGATGAACCTATCTCGCTTTCTCTAAAGGTTAGATTTATGGCTCATCTTCTATTCGACTATTTCGTTCTGTTCTCATTTTCAGTACTTGATCCTGAGTGTTTACCTTTGTGCCAGAGTCGAAAACATTCTGTGGCTTCGACTGCTCCCTTTCCCCAATCCAAATCGTCCAATAAGGACAAGTCACATGCTTTTGAAGGGGCGAAAGTAGTTTTCTTTCTGACTTGAATCTCTTTATATTGAGTTAGAATTTAAGCCTTATATAGCGTATGCTTTTTCCAGCCATCTCAGGATGCTAAACCCCTTCACCGGTCCCCCAAATCCAAACATAAAAGGAAGCAAGAGTCTTCTCCTGTAGGTGGGGCGGCTAAAAAACAAAAACAAAAACCCAAGATTTCTGAATCCTGTGGAGCTGCGCCTCCTATCGAATCTGGTGGGGAATCAGAAGATGATCCTACGCCTTTAACCCTGAAACGAAGGAGTAAGATTCCTGTCGACCAACACTTCTATTTTGGCCTCATTTGATATTGACATTTAGTTTCAAATACAACTTCGGTTACTCCCCCTCCATCAGCTCCGGTCAAACAACCAGATTCTCCCAAGGTTGTAGCAGCTTCAAAAGGAGATGAGACGCAGTGGAACTTCGACCCAGCGCTTCAGGTACAAATTAATCATCACAAACCTGTGATCATTTGGACGAATTGAACTATTCCCTAAACCTTTTCCTTTCTATTTTAGGTTGGCTCCCCTGACCCACAAGCTGATGTTGCTGGTACAGCTGAGTACACTCCACTCTCTGATGACATTTCCCATCCTCAAGATAATCCTGATTTAGCTGCTGGTGAGTTAGTCGACTTAACTATCACGGATATTTGTAGAGATTTTGATTTTGTCACTAGTCCCGCCACGTACTACACTTTTTATTCGACTAGTTCTGATTCTAGTCTTTCAGATTCCTCACTGGCTTTGGGGACTACTAAAGGCAATGACCAAATTCTTGTCGAAAATGCTCCTCCACAACGAGGCAGCACACAAGGTGCTCTCTTGGTTGCTGAGTCTGCTTCTCCTTCTACCTATGTCGGGATTTCTCATGCTGAAAAACCCACAGTTATCTTGCCTACTGCTGAAAAAACTTCTTCGCCTCCACCAACCGTTGGTGACAATATTATTCTTGATCAATCAGAAGGAAAAGCCTTGGCCTCGATAATGCCCATTGCTGACGATGCATCGCCTTCATTGATGGATATTGACGTTGACTCTGCATTGGCGAGGCTGAACAACTTTGTCAGTCAATACTCTTTTCCTTCTGACTCAGATCAGTCTCGAGAGCATGCAGAGAAGATGGGGCCTGAAGCTACCAAAATCAAAGCTTTGACAGACAAAATTAAGTCTCATGCATGGGCTGGAAATCTCTGATTTCTGCAGGCTCACAGTGGAGGCTTTTGCGAAGCTTCTTCCTCTTCTTCTTGAAAACATTGAGAACATGAAGAGAAATGAAGATCTGATTGAAGCTAAGCAGACAGTTGTGAAGACAACTGTCGACACTGTGATCAAGGCAAATAAGGTAATTCAAGAGATAAAGACTCAGTTGGGCCAGAAGCGTCAGGAGCAACTCCTTAAAACCGAAAGATTTGCAGCAATCCGTCGTCGGCTTAAGGAACTGTCGAAAGAGATGTCCGACTTGAAGGAGGAACTGGATCTTATCACTAAATAGGAGGAAGAGTTTTCTAAGGAAATCGCCCCCACGCAAGCGAATATGTTGAGGATGACTGTCGATGTTGTTGCTGTTAGCCAAGCTACAGCTCAAATTGAAAAAGACATTAAGGTGCTCAAGGAGGAATCCGACACCTTGGAAAGCCGAGCAACAGATCTTCAGCTCGAATTGCGTGAATTCCAGAAGCTATATGGACATTTGTAATCTTGTTGAGACCATCTGCGTATGGTTTTATTTTTTTATGTTATTTTCTTTTTGGTACAATTTTTTGTAACTTTTGACAATTGGTTTCCAGACCAACTTTTAAATGCCATATTTTCATTTTACTTGCTGGCTTTTAATTTATTTAACCAGATATGTTTTGACCTTCCATCTACGTTGTCGAAATGGTGAACTCCTGAAGAGTAGGTTTATATTCTTCTAAATATTTTCCATTCAACCTGATAATCCGTCGATCTGGGGCTAATTCCTCTAACTCATAAGCGTTGTTCGAAAAAACTTGTATTACCCTAAACGGTCCTTCCAAATTTGGTGACCATTTTCCTAGAACCCTACCATTTCTGTCCATAGGCAATACCACTTTCATGACTAGATCATTAATAGAGAACACCTTGTTTTTCACCTTTTTATTGTAAGCTCTCGCCACTTTGTTTTTTCCTCTTCTCAACGAATCCAGAGCCAATATTCTTTCTTCATCTAAGTCGACAAGCTCATTTGTCATCATACTTCAATAGTCTTTGGATGGTATCTCGTGTTGCCTCTGTATCCTTACTGATTGGACGTATATCTCGACTGGTAGTATAACATCATGTCCATATGTAAGTCGAAATGGTGTAGTGCCAGTTGCTTCTTTGGGAGATGTTCTACATGCCCACGGAGCTTGGCTTAGTGACTGATGCCAAGTTTTTGGTTTCATTCCCACATGTTTTTTGATTAGGCTAATTATTACGTTGTTAGCGGCTTCGACTTGACCATTCGCCTGGGCGTAGTATGGTGTCGACGTTAATAATCTTATGACAACTTCTTGAGCAAACTCTTGCATTTTCCGTCCGGTGAACACTGTTCCTTGGTCGGTTGTAATGGTTTCTAGTATTCCGAATCGACATATAATATGATCTTGTATGAAGTCTATCACAGCTTCCTGATCAACATTTTGTAAGGCTATAGCTTCGACCCACTTTGTAAAATAGTCAATACCGACCAAAATATTCCTTTGCTGTTTTGACGAAGCTGGTTTTATCTCCCCAATCACATCCAAAGCCCATCCTCTGAATGCCAAGGTTTCACAATGGCATGCAATTCACTTGCAGAGACGTGTTGGATGCCCCCATGCATCTGGCACTCTTGGCATCCTTTTGCAAACTCTATACAGTTTTTTAACATTGAGGGCCAATAAACCCCTGAGCGCATTAAAGTCCACTTCATTATGTGTCCAGCTTGATGTGCGTCACATGCCCCATTGTGTACATTCGACACGGCTAAATAGGCTTCGTTCTCCCCTAGACACTTAAGCAGTACACCTTCGGCTGTTTTCTTGAATAGTTCGTTTCCCATCAAAACGAAATTAAGAGCCCTGTATTTGATCTTCCTATTTGTCGAACCCGTGGGATTTTTCAAGTATTCCACCAATGGCTTACGCCAGTCATCTTCTTGTCCATTATCGACCGTCAAAAACTCGAAATTGTCGGCGTCAACTGCCTCTAACTTTATAATTGACAAATCTGAGGGAGACAACACTGTTGCTCGAAATTTTTCCCTCACTTGAACAGGCTCTCCGTCACTATCTTTCTTGTATCCTATGCCTCTTGTGCTAAATTATTAGCTTCTTGATTCTCTCGTTTGGGTATGTGTCGAATACTTGTTGAGTCAAATCTTTTGAGTAACCTATTCGCAATCAGGAAATACATGATTAAGTTTTCTTTGACGCATTTGTACTCTTTAGAGACCTGCTTCACTACCAACTCAGAATCTCCCATGATTTCGACATTCCTTGCCCCCAATTCTAGCAGCAATTCAAGTCCGGTTATTAAGGCTTCATACTCTGCCTCGTTATTGGTACACATACCTTCTATCGAATACTTGAAATCCGATGGAATTCCATCTGGAGAAATTATGATTCCTCCTATGCCCGTGTGTCGCGGGCGAAAAACCGTTTTGTTCCTCTTTTTTGTGGATGAGACACCTGATGCCTTCTTTGGGCTCGAGTGCTCAAAAAATGATTTTTCTTTTGTACCGACCAAACTTTTTATTATTTCCAAAGGAGGAAAAGGAAAAAAGCTGTAATAACCTAAAAGTGGGGGGAGATCTTGGGTAAGAGGGTTGGTTATACGAAGGGAAGGTATTAGCACCCAACGTATCTGTAGTACTCTACAGGGTTCTTTATTGTTTTTTATTCTATGCTACGGTGAAGGTTCTGTTGTGAAATAGGTGGGACCTAAGGTGTTTGTTTGATTATGCTCGCAAAGATCATCGCGATCCTCTGCATACATATCCCTTAGAGGGAATCAGAGCATCTGTAGCTCGGGGTCTACGGGTGCTAAGGTTTGAATGGTTTTTTTTTGTTTTGTTTTGCTCGCCAAGGATCGACCTTGTGCCTACGTATTCTCAAAGGGATGTTGAGAAAGTCAGAGCAATCGTAGTTCCCACTTATGCTAGTGGAAGCAAAGGAAAATAGACAAATGTCGTCTAAATGCTAGATGTATCTAATCTATATCATCACATACATCTGTTTGATTTTGTTTGAAAATCTTTTCATTATAAGCCCGGGGCCATGCCACTTAGGGTGCTTAGAATGATAAAGATGTTTTTGTTTAACCAGCCTTGTGGCAAAAGTTTCAATGAAGTCAGCCTTGTGACAAAAACTTTGATTAATCAGCCAGCCTTGTGGCAAAAGTTTCAATGAAGTCAGCCTTGTGACAAAAACTTTGATTAATCATCCAGTACGGTGGTAAAACAGTTTGATTGATTAGCCAGCCTTGTGGCAAAAAGAAAGTTGGATTGATTAGCCAGCCTTGTGGCAAAAAAGTTTGATTGATTGATTGATTGTTTGTGATGATATAAAAGAGATACTCCTAGCATAGAGATGAAAAATGTCTAATCTCCTAGGGTATTTGATTTGGATATTGGGGATGCTTATAAGAAGCCCGTGGGTCCTTGTACGAAGCCCAAGAGGAGGCTATCCGAGGGTCCTTGCATTGTAAGCCCAAGAGGAGGCTATGGGAGGGACAATCCAGGGTCCTTGCATTGTAAGCCCAAGAGGAGGCTATGGGAGGGTCACTCGTTTGTACAAAGCCCAAGGGGAGGCATGGTATAGTTGGTCTGAGCTCTTAGAGCGATTTCACCGGGAAACCATACTCTATGTCCTAACCTAAACTAGTGGAGATTCTTTGCACGAAGCCCAATAGGAGGCTATGGGGAACCTAGTGTTGTACTAAGTTGAATAAGCATATAACACAATCACAAGTATGAACAAGTACAAACAAACATGAACAAGTACATGAACAGTTATATATGACAGAGTGTGTGTATATAATGGAGTTTATGAAGGAAATATACCTGTAAGCATGCTCCATTTGTATATATAGGGGCTCGGGACTCATACTCGAGGAGAGGTCCACTTGAATTTATTCAAAGCTATGTAAACAAGTATTTACAAAAAGGGCTTGGGACTTATACCTACATGGAGGCCCATGGTATTTTTGGGAAGATTTAAAGAAACCTTCATTTTTGGTTTGTTATTCAAAGTTAAAAATCAAACTGATCGAGATATGTACAAAAGGCGTACAATGAAATACCTAATTTCATGTACATGAATGGGTATGTACAAAAGGGCTTGGGACTTATACCTACGTGGAGGCCCGTGTTTTATTTACAAAACATGGTTGATTGTTTTTATTTACAGACGCGTCGTTTGAAAAACTGTTTGAAAGTTTGTTTTGAAAGAGTTTTCTGTTTAAAAAAAAAACTGTACAAAAAGAAAAGAAGTGAGACTTACACTCTCTAATATTCGAGAGGCCCCTGTTTTATTTTCATAAAACAGGGTGGATGGTTTGAAAAAGATGTGTGATTTGTTGTTAAAAAAAACTGTTTTGAAGTTTCGGAAAAAGTTTTCTGTTTAAAAAAAAACTGTACAAAGAAAAAGAAAAGGGACTTATACTCTCTAATATTCGAGAGGCCCCACATCGTTTTGAAAATCAATTGATCAATTAAAAAGATTTAATCAATAGTTTCAAAAAGAAATGGTTTATTGTTTTGAAAAGAATGATCGTTTGTTTTAAAACAATTTGAATTTGACAAAAGTCAACTTAATTAAGTAAAAATCAAATTTTAATGCTTAATTAAGACCTAAAAAATTAGGGTTTGATCACAAAAATATTTACAAGTGATTAGGTTTGAAAAATCAAATGAAAAACAAAATTTAAAGTATTAAAAAACACTTAAAAACATGTCATTTTAAACCTATTTAAAAATGTATTAAATAAATATTTTTTGGTGATTTTTTTTGGTATTCATAAAATACATATATTAAATGAGAAGTGTACAAAAAATGAAATTAAAATGAGTTAATTTGATTGGTTAAATTAATTGATGAAGTTGTGTAAAAAAATAAAGAAAACAAGTGGTAAAAAAAATGGTTTTGTCTCCACTAGGGCTTGAACCCACGCCCTCTTTCTCACCAGCTAAAACACTTGCCAATTGGACCACGCGCGTGGTCTGTTTAACATTTGCAACGAATGAATTATATTTTGAATCAATTCCTAATTTCAGTTTCAAAATCTGGCGCCAAGAACACAACCCTAACTTGAATTTGAAAAATCTGAAAACTGAATCATTTTGATCAAGTGAATAGCCTATCTTGCTCGATTTTTCACAAGGAACATGATGGTATCATTTAATTTTATTTATTTTCACTCTAAGATCATTAATTCTCTGATGAACACGAAGAACCGTAATCTTATGATTCAATCTGAAATCGCGTATGTGCAAGTTATGATGCAATTGATTGAGGGTTAATGATCCTCATGTGTGCAGAAACAAGATGGTATGTTCATATTTCATTTATGATGCATGGAGAATAGAGTTTGAAGTTCAAGTGTACTTACCTCAAAAATGGCAAAACTGGAAATCGAATTCTTCAGTAGAGGTGTTACAGAAGTTGTTTGATGATCTGGATAGCTTCAATGGACCTTAGGGAAGGTGTTTGAATGCCTGGAGTGGATTGAAAACATCTGGATCATTCCATGGAACTCGATCTGCAGTATGGTTCATGTGAGGATCAAGCTTAGTGATTTTGGAGTTACAGGTCAGGGATGATGATTGGGATAGCTTATATATGGTATATAGGATGTGTTAGAAGCATTAGT